>NC_139080.1:79985219-80203244 GCF_965140915.1 Aythya marila | reverse complement strand
GGAGTCATGCTGAACAAGTACTGTGGGGTAGCTGGCTGGGGGATGGCAGGGGTACTGGCTGCTCGGGGGCAGGCTGGACATCACTCAGCGGGTGATGACTGAGTACGCTACTCAGTCATCTTATGATATCTTCCCCTTTGTCTTCCTGTTCCTCTGATGGCCCAGCCACTTTGGAGTAGCCTATCTCGTCTTCTTCTTCTCCCTCCCCAGACTGAGTAGAAGTTCCTCTGCTTTCTAAACGACCTGACTTTCTCAGCCCTTTTGAAAAAGGGGCGTGATGTTTCCCTTTTTCCACTCACCAGGGACATGGCTGGAGTGCCAGGACTTTAGAACTTGGATGGAGAGAGGCTTTCAGCCAGTTCCCTCCGTACCCTGGGATTCATGTCATCAGGTCCCATAGACCTGTCCCTGTTGTTTAGACTCATCAGCTTGACTCGAACCCACTCTTCCCTTCCAGGGGGCAGGACTTTGCTCCCCCAGCCTCCATCTAGGGGTTCAGGGAAATGAAAGACTGAGGAAGCCTGCCTACCAGTGCAGACGGAGGCAAAGAAGTTGTTGAGTACCTCAGCTTTCTCCACGTCTCTCCTCAACAAGTACTCAGGTAGAGGAACTCACTCCTAGGATAAGAAATTAGACACCTCTAATTGCTTACACACTCCGATTTTCACCCCTCGGTCTCCTATTGACACAAATGGTAGAGGTGCATGGTGGCCCTTGCGGACTCCTGCTGTCACCCCAGTGCAGCAGCCCGAAGGAAGCTGGCTCCTCTCTTGTGCTCTTCCTTGAGACTCTGTGCAGAAGGGATGCCACCTCTGGCACAAGGGCTGGGGGATGGGAAAGAAGCACTCACACAACCCCTGAGAACTGGCAACAGAGTGGTTTATTGCCGGGACGTCTTGCAGGTAAGCCTGCAGGACGTCCATGGTGTTTGGGGGCTCCATCGCAAGCTAATGCTTGCGATGGAGCCTGCGCGACGACGAGTAGGGGGCTGGCCGCGCACTCCTGCGATGCTGTTGTCGTGCTTGCAGAGCAGACAGCAAAGACGCACTGCGGAAGTCCCATGCCTGTTCTGGCCGAGGTGGATCCACTTGCATTGGTTCATCCATGTTTTGTGGAGGTTCCACCTCCATGGGCTCCTCGGTGTTGGGCAAAAGGCTGAGCCAGTCCTTGCCCGGGACTGCCCAAACAGGATGCCTTCCAGATGAAAGTTTTCCAGGCCGGGGTGCTGAACCACGGGATCGTTCCGTTCCATGCCGACGTCCACTGTCAGCTTGATTGCCATGCGTGGATCCGACGTTGCCATCTCGTTTATGGCCCTGGCTGGGTGCCGCACCATGGTAGGGATAATAGGCACGCCTGTGCTCCCTGCGGCTGTCTGCCAGATCCTGCTGCCTTTGCCCGACGCCGCTGTTGCGCCACTCGTAGGACCGGGGCCTGGAGTCTCTGGATGGATGCCGGGAAGGACTGCGCGTGGCCCGGGATGGCTGATGACCATGCCCATCCTTGCTTGCGACTGGCCGCACGGGATGCCTTCCATCTGGGAGGTTTTGAGGCTGGGGTGTGGAACCAGAGGGCTGTCCACTTGCATGCCTTGGTCCCATGCCACGGTGCATTTGATTTCCATGCATGGGTCCGACGCTGCCGTCTGTGCTACGGCCACGGCTGGGTCCCGCACCATGGTAGGGATGATAGGCACGCCTGTGCTCCCCACGGCTGTCTGCCAGATCCTCCTGCCTTCTCCCCACGCTGCTGTTGCGCCAATCATAGGAACGAGGCCTGGAGTCTCTGGATGGCTGCCGGGAAGGACTGCGCATGGCCCGGGATGGCTGATGCTCAAGTCCGTCCCTTCTTGGGACAGGCCGCATGGGATGCCTTCCATCTGGGACGGTTCCAGGTTGGGGTGCGGAACGAGAGGGTTGTCCGCTTCCACGCCGCTGTCCCATGCCACGGTGTGCTTCCTTGCCATTTGTGGCACCGACGCTGCCATCTGTGTAGCGGCCATGGCTGGGTCCCGCGCTCTGCTGTGGACTGTGGGCACGCCTGTGCCTCACGTGGGTGTCCATCTGATGCTGCCACTCTCTCCCCACGCCGCCGTTGCGCCACTGGGAAGGCCCAGGCCCCCTGTTGCTGGATGGCTGAGGGGCTGGCCTGTTCCCAGCATCATTGCGGTGCCAATGATACCGCTTATAGTGGTCAATGGGCTGCATGCCAGAGCTGCCTTGGGCACTGGTGTCTGTTGTGCCGCTGGTGCTCTGCCTCTGCCCATGACGCTTCTTCTCAGTTGCTTTCCTTGCTGGTGCTTGCTGGGACTGCATCGCTGTCCGCTCACACCAACGAGGACCGCCTCTCACCTTGCTGCTTCTGGTCTTCCTTCTGCCGCCAATGCCGGCTCTCAGAGGGCCTAGAAGCTCAGCGAGTGGCGGGCCAGCGGCAGGGGGGGCTTTTTATAGGCAAAGGCGGGGCAGTGGTGGCCACTGTGACCTCAGCAAGCCTCAGTGATGCAGTGGCCCATGCGTGGCCAAGTTTGGGCGGCTGCATTGGGAGTGTTCTGGAAGATGCCCTCACGTGGAGGAAGGAGGAGGGATAGGGGGCTGAGGGCCCCTTGTGTGGGGCTGGCTCCCCCGGGCCATTTGGCTTGTCAGAGTGAAAGGCTGCGCCTTGGCCACGGGGACTGCCCTGCACCTCCCATCTTGTGCCCTGCATTTCTTTTTAACACTGGTTTTTAGGTAATTAGCTCTATTCCTTATGCAAAAGAAGAGAAGCAAGGTGCATCTTCAGCCCTAATTCCCAGGTGCGCTTGTGCTCTGACTGAAGAATTTCTTTCCCACATCACATCTAGTCTAAATCTCCCCTCCATTTGTTCAAAGCCGTTCTCCCTTGTTCCGTGGCTACACTCCCTGATAGAGTCCTCTCTTTTAGGCCACTTCTATGGGTTGGCTTAGGTGGCAAAAATGCAGGACCTAGCAAATCGCAGCCTTATCTGCCTTGGTCCACATGTTCCACATGTTCTTTTCCAGCTCTGGCTCTAGCCTCTGAGCAGGGTCATAGAAACATGAAGGGTCATAGGGTCATAGAAACATGAAGGTTGGAAAAGACCTCCAAGATCATCCAATCCAACTATCACCCTGCTTCCAATGTCACCCACTAAACCACGTCCCTATGCACCAGGTCCAACCTTGCCTTGAACACCCCCAGGGACGTTGATGCCACCACTTCCCTGGGCAACCTGTTCCAATGCCTGTCCGCTCTTTCTGAGAAGAAAAGTCTTCTACGTGTTTGACTAGTTGCAGAGCAGTGCTTACACAGAGTCAAGGACTTGTCAGCTTCCCACTCTGTCCTGCCAGCAAGGAGGCTGGGCGTGCAGGAGGAGCTGGGAGGGGACAGAAGCAGGACAGCTGAGCCCAACTAGCCAAAGGGGTATTCCATACCAGCTGGAGTCATGCTGAACAAGTACTGTGGGGTAGCTGGCTGGGGGATGGCAGGGGTACTGGCTGCTCGGGGGCAGGCTGGACATCACTCAGCGGGTGATGACTGAGTACGCTACTCAGTCATCTTATGATATCTTCCCCTTTGTCTTCCTGTTCCTCTGATGGCCCAGCCACTTTGGAGTAGCCTATCTCGTCTTCTTCTTCTCCCTCCCCAGACTGAGTAGAAGTTCCTCTGCTTTCTAAACGACCTGACTTTCTCAGCCCTTTTGAAAAAGGGGCGTGATGTTTCCCTTTTTCCACTCACCAGGGACATGGCTGGAGTGCCAGGACTTTAGAACTTGGATGGAGAGAGGCTTTCAGCCAGTTCCCTCCGTACCCTGGGATTCATGTCATCAGGTCCCATAGACCTGTCCCTGTTGTTTAGACTCATCAGCTTGACTCGAACCCACTCTTCCCTTCCAGGGGGCAGGACTTTGCTCCCCCAGCCTCCATCTAGGGGTTCAGGGAAATGAAAGACTGAGGAAGCCTGCCTACCAGTGCAGACGGAGGCAAAGAAGTTGTTGAGTACCTCAGCTTTCTCCACGTCTCTCCTCAACAAGTACTCAGGTAGAGGAACTCACTCCTAGGATAAGAAATTAGACACCTCTAATTGCTTACACACTCCGATTTTCACCCCTCGGTCTCCTATTGACACAAATGGTAGAGGTGCATGGTGGCCCTTGCGGACTCCTGCTGTCACCCCAGTGCAGCAGCCCGAAGGAAGCTGGCTCCTCTCTTGTGCTCTTCCTTGAGACTCTGTGCAGAAGGGATGCCACCTCTGGCACAAGGGCTGGGGGATGGGAAAGAAGCACTCACACAACCCCTGAGAACTGGCAACAGAGTGGTTTATTGCCGGGACGTCTTGCAGGTAAGCCTGCAGGACGTCCATGGTGTTTGGGGGCTCCATCGCAAGCTAATGCTTGCGATGGAGCCTGCGCGACGACGAGTAGGGGGCTGGCCGCGCACTCCTGCGATGCTGTTGTCGTGCTTGCAGAGCAGACAGCAAAGACGCACTGCGGAAGTCCCATGCCTGTTCTGGCCGAGGTGGATCCACTTGCATTGGTTCATCCATGTTTTGTGGAGGTTCCACCTCCATGGGCTCCTCGGTGTTGGGCAAAAGGCTGAGCCAGTCCTTGCCCGGGACTGCCCAAACAGGATGCCTTCCAGATGAAAGTTTTCCAGGCCGGGGTGCTGAACCACGGGATCGTTCCGTTCCATGCCGACGTCCACTGTCAGCTTGATTGCCATGCGTGGATCCGACGTTGCCATCTCGTTTATGGCCCTGGCTGGGTGCCGCACCATGGTAGGGATAATAGGCACGCCTGTGCTCCCTGCGGCTGTCTGCCAGATCCTGCTGCCTTTGCCCGACGCCGCTGTTGCGCCACTCGTAGGACCGGGGCCTGGAGTCTCTGGATGGATGCCGGGAAGGACTGCGCGTGGCCCGGGATGGCTGATGACCATGCCCATCCTTGCTTGCGACTGGCCGCACGGGATGCCTTCCATCTGGGAGGTTTTGAGGCTGGGGTGTGGAACCAGAGGGCTGTCCACTTGCATGCCTTGGTCCCATGCCACGGTGCATTTGATTTCCATGCATGGGTCCGACGCTGCCGTCTGTGCTACGGCCACGGCTGGGTCCCGCACCATGGTAGGGATGATAGGCACGCCTGTGCTCCCCACGGCTGTCTGCCAGATCCTCCTGCCTTCTCCCCACGCTGCTGTTGCGCCAATCATAGGAACGAGGCCTGGAGTCTCTGGATGGCTGCCGGGAAGGACTGCGCATGGCCCGGGATGGCTGATGCTCAAGTCCGTCCCTTCTTGGGACAGGCCGCATGGGATGCCTTCCATCTGGGACGGTTCCAGGTTGGGGTGCGGAACGAGAGGGTTGTCCGCTTCCACGCCGCTGTCCCATGCCACGGTGTGCTTCCTTGCCATTTGTGGCACCGACGCTGCCATCTGTGTAGCGGCCATGGCTGGGTCCCGCGCTCTGCTGTGGACTGTGGGCACGCCTGTGCCTCACGTGGGTGTCCATCTGATGCTGCCACTCTCTCCCCACGCCGCCGTTGCGCCACTGGGAAGGCCCAGGCCCCCTGTTGCTGGATGGCTGAGGGGCTGGCCTGTTCCCAGCATCATTGCGGTGCCAATGGTACCGCTTATAGTGGTCAATGGGCTGCATGCCAGAGCTGCCTTGGGCACTGGTGTCTGTTGTGCCGCTGGTGCTCTGCCTCTGCCCATGACGCTTCTTCTCAGTTGCTTTCCTTGCTGGTGCTTGCTGGGACTGCATCGCTGTCCGCTCACACCAACGAGGACCGCCTCTCACCTTGCTGCTTCTGGTCTTCCTTCTGCCGCCAATGCCGGCTCTCAGAGGGCCTAGAAGCTCAGCGAGTGGCGGGCCAGCGGCAGGGGGGGCTTTTTATAGGCAAAGGCGGGGCAGTGGTGGCCACTGTGACCTCAGCAAGCCTCAGTGATGCAGTGGCCCATGCGTGGCCAAGTTTGGGCGGCTGCATTGGGAGTGTTCTGGAAGATGCCCTCACGTGGAGGAAGGAGGAGGGATAGGGGGCTGAGGGCCCCTTGTGTGGGGCTGGCTCCCCCGGGCCATTTGGCTTGTCAGAGTGAAAGGCTGCGCCTTGGCCACGGGGACTGCCCTGCACCTCCCATCTTGTGCCCTGCATTTCTTTTTAACACTGGTTTTTAGGTAATTAGCTCTATTCCTTATGCAAAAGAAGAGAAGCAAGGTGCATCTTCAGCCCTAATTCCCAGGTGCGCTTGTGCTCTGACTGAAGAATTTCTTTCCCACATCACATCTAGTCTAAATCTCCCCTCCATTTGTTCAAAGCCGTTCTCCCTTGTTCCGTGGCTACACTCCCTGATAGAGTCCTCTCTTTTAGGCCACTTCTATGGGTTGGCTTAGGTGGCAAAAATGCAGGACCTAGCAAATCGCAGCCTTATCTGCCTTGGTCCACATGTTCCACATGTTCTTTTCCAGCTCTGGCTCTAGCCTCTGAGCAGGGTCATAGAAACATGAAGGGTCATAGGGTCATAGAAACATGAAGGTTGGAAAAGACCTCCAAGATCATCCAATCCAACTATCACCCTGCTTCCAATGTCACCCACTAAACCACGTCCCTATGCACCAGGTCCAACCTTGCCTTGAACACCCCCAGGGACGTTGATGCCACCACTTCCCTGGGCAACCTGTTCCAATGCCTGTCCGCTCTTTCTGAGAAGAAAAGTCTTCTACGTGTTTGACTAGTTGCAGAGCAGTGCTTACACAGAGTCAAGGACTTGTCAGCTTCCCACTCTGTCCTGCCAGCAAGGAGGCTGGGCGTGCAGGAGGAGCTGGGAGGGGACAGAAGCAGGACAGCTGAGCCCAACTAGCCAAAGGGGTATTCCATACCAGCTGGAGTCATGCTGAACAAGTACTGTGGGGTAGCTGGCTGGGGGATGGCAGGGGTACTGGCTGCTCGGGGGCAGGCTGGGCATCTCTCAGCGGGTGGTGAGCAACTGCAGTGGGCCAAGCCCCAGCGCGTTGCAGTGATTTGAGTCTCTCTGGAATTGCCAGGGTGATGACACAGCTCTTCCAAGCCTTTCATTCTGCCATTTTGTTAGGATTTTGCACCTGTTCAGGGTTGAACTTCCAAAGCACTGGAGGTGTCCGCTGCTCTAGATGCCTGTCCATATCCTCCCACACTGCCTGCCACTCATACCTCTCCTGCCTCAGAACAGACCTCTGGATGGCATTCCTAAGCAGTCGCTTAACCTTGGACAAGAGCTGAAGCTCACTCGGGAGACATTACAATAAGAACATGCTGGCCTGAACACCCCCAGGATATTCAAAGAGCTGAAGAGCTGCCTTAACTAGTCTGGAGGAGAAGAGGTGGGGGAAGGAGAAAGTGGGGAGCGAACAAGTGGGAAAAACCATCTCCGCCTGCCACCTGCATAGATTGGCTCCCTGAAGAAAAAAGGCCCTTGAAATATCCTCTCCTGAGGTAGCCTATGCCAAGGATGCACGGAGCATCCAGGCCAGTCCCAATAGGGTGCTTTTACCACTCATTCCCTGTTAGGTTCTACTGGCCAAAGGGTTATTCATAGCATCATGAAATCTAGAATATCCCAATTTGGAAGGGACCCATAAGGATCATTGAGTCCGACTCCTGGCACCAAACAGATCCACCCAAATATTCAGACCATTTGACTAAATGCACAGTCTAAACACTTCTTAAATTCTGACAGGCTTGGTGCCATGACTGCATCCCTGGGGAGCCTGTTCCTGTGAGTGACCACCCTCTCAGTGAAGAACCTCTTCCTAATTTCCAGCCTAAGCCTCCCCTGTCACCCCCTGACACCATTCCCTCAGGTCCTATCAATGGTCACTATAGAGAACAGATCGGTGCCTCCCATCCACTGCCCCTCGTGAGGAAGCTGTAGGCCACAACGAGCAGCCTGAAATCTGCTTTCACCATATCCAGGGCTGAAGTTTTGGTGGCAGTTTTCCTTCTGTCATAAATTCTAAACTCAACCACTTCGTGGTCACTATGACCGAGACAGCCGCCAATTGCCGTGTCCCCCACAAGACCCCCTCTGTTCTCTAGCAACAGACCTAGGAGGGCACCTTTCCTAGCTGGCTCCCTTAGCACCTGCACCAAGAAGTTATTATCAAGGTGCTTTAGGAGCCTCCTGGACTTGCTCATGTTGGCTGTGTGGGAATCCCAGTTGACATCTGGCAAGTTGAAGTCCCCCGTAAGGACAAGGGCATTTGATCTCAAAGGATCTCTTAGTTCCTCAAAGAAGAATTCATCAGTGACTAGTTTTAGTTAGAAAGAGTGAAACAAGGAATATTTTGAAGCTAAGTAAAAACATATACCTGACAACATAATCGCCAACATAATACTAAGATCTTTTTCTGGCTAACCACATGGATTTTCTCACAAACTCAGTGATCAGTGCTACAAATATAACCATGATATCAGAGTAATGAAGGCCTGTCCCAAAGATTATGATGTGAACAAATGTGGTAGCAATCTCTTCTACCTTGGAGTCTCCCTTCATGTTCAGCAATGAACCCTTACATGTACCAATATTATATGATATCTTCCTGTTTATTCACTTGTAGTGTGGCACTTTCCAAACTGCACAGCACTGAGCTGACTTTGCTAATCTTCTTTTTATCATTCTCTGAAAGATTATTGGTTTGTTTTTTTGGTTTTGTATTGGGTCTGTCTGGGATGGAGTCACCTTTCTCTGCAGCAGCCCACACAGTGCTCTGCACTCATAGCTGGAACAGCACAGGTATCACTCCAGTGTTGTGTCTATTGCTGCATAGTGCTGGCACAGCATCAGGACTCCTTCCAAGCCCCCAAGAGCCAACAGGCTGGGGGTGGGCAAGGGATGGGGAGGGGACATTGCCAGGGCAGCTGACCTAAACCAACCAAAGGGATATTCCATAACACCTGATGTCACACTCAGCAATAAAAAGGGGGGCTCTCGTGGGGGAAGGGGCTGTTCCTCCTGAACAACCACTACAGGTTTTGAGGCCCTGCTTCACAGGACGTAGAAGAACATCGCTCGTTGACGGGAAGTAGAGTAATTTTTTTTCCTTCTCTCTGTGCTTGCGCGCGGACTTATTGTTTCTTTTGTTTCTTTTTTCTCCCCATTCCCTTTCCCTTTAATTAAAGCTTTCTCATCTCAAACCTCGAGTTCTCTGCGTTGTATTTTCTCCCCCTTCCTCTTTGAGGAGAGGGAGAGTGAGAGATCGGTTTTGGTGGAGCTCGGCTGCTCACCTGAGTAAAACCACCATAGGTTTATGTTTTTTTCTCATTCAGAGAATGAGAAAAAGACTATAGCAACAGTCTTTCAAGCATTAATTTCTTGGTTTTCAGATTTCAGCACAAACTGTGTGCCATTCATAAGTGGTAATCTCCATCCTCATGTTCCCATTCTCATCCGCTTGCTCTAGCCTTTTTGAGTATGTTGTTCTTTAATATCTTCCTTGTGCTCTGAGATAAAATCATCTCACCTGGGGCTGTAGTTAGTTAATCCTTAAACTCATCAGATAAAATTCCACCTTTAGACTGGTCCCATCTGTTTTTGTCTCTCTCTTACTTACTATAGTTAAAATGCAATTGCCTTATTACTGCCAAATCTAGCACAGCTCTGCTTCAATCAGTACTGGCATGATCCAGTAATTAATTTCAAATAGTTTCTGACCCTTCTTGATTCCTTATTAACCTCTGCTTCCCCTTCATTTCTTTTTGAAGGGATGATTCATCCAAGCAGATCTAAATGCTTTCTCTGCAAGCTCTTACCCTTTGTTAGAGATAGGCATTCTGGGCTGGCTAGAACCTTTGGTTTAAAACTCCAAGGATTTTCTCTGTTCAAGTTTGCGACCTTAACAGACCACTACACACAGCCTGCTTTGTTGGAAAGACAATCACAGCAAGTCCCAGGGCTCTGAAAAATTTCTCCATCTCCCATAGGACCTGAACTGCACCCCTAGACAACTGCTTGAGCAACCTCATTTGCACTCTCTGGCCTCTGCAGCAGTCAGTTCTTCCTGTGGCCTCCTAACCCCGGTTAGATACAAGTATTCTTCCTTTAACATAGCACTCTGGTGTTAATGCTGGTCCAGCAGTCATTTTCAGCTCACAACTCTCTCTAGTGCTTATATATCATCCCAAACACCACCACTGAGGCTGATGGTACAGCTTCCAGCATATTCCTGCTACCAGCAACCAGCAGAGGTGGTTGTCCACATACAGAACATGTTGTGGTTAGGAGAGACTAACTAAATAGCACTGTCTGAGAATACCAGAAGAATTGCCACATGACGTTGCAAATTCCACACTAAGGATTTTAATAAAAATATAAAATCTGAGTGCTGCTGCGTGGCTGGGACAAAGCTAACTCTGGATCAGAGCCACTTGCTCCAGTGTATATATCTGATGAGCACATCAGACACAATATATCACATGAAAAAGGCAAATGCAGTCCTCTGACACATCAGGCAAGGTATGCAGAAGGCAGCTGAGCCACTAAGGCTATTTTATTAAACAAGGATGAAACCTCATCTGGAACAGCCTTTGCAGTTCTCCCATCTGTGTTCAGAGACGAGGCAGACATGGAACAGGTACAGAGCTGAACTGCTGGGCCAGTCATGGGAATAGGCAGCCAATGCTACGAAGGGTATGTGGAAGGCTTGCTTAGCATATGAAAGTGAACATCAAGAGGGAACATGACGGAACTCTAAAAATACACCTGTGGGTAAACCTCAGGGAGGAAGAGAGACTATTAAGCTAATTACAGCATTGGCACAGTAACAAAAGTGTACAAACTGTCTATTAATAATATTGGACTTCAAATCTGATGGCTTTCACACACTAGGGCAGCAAGTTTTCCTCCAACAGAGCCATCAAGGTCAGAAGCTAGGAAGTTTTAAATTGGCATGTGATGAATGAATCACAATTTTTATATTATGCCAGAGCAGACCATGACAATGGTCTGAGTTTGATGAAGCAGTCCATATGATCCTATGTATTTTTACCTTACTGATGACTCCTGTTAACCATGTTATATGATTTTTGTTACATTTCATTTATTCAGGTATTTTTCAACTAAAGTCCTAAAGTTTTTGTCTGCTCTTTAATTTTGTACAATACTGTATCATAGCTTTCCATGTTCCTATAATACCAGCCATCAGCCTCACACCCTATACAAAACTGCGAAGGCATGAAGGCTGATAAATTGTGCCAGACAAAAGTGTATGAGTCAGGATTCTTTTTATGAAGGTTAAAAAATAAATAAATAAATGAAAATAAAAAATGAAAAGTCTCCATCATGTATCATCCAATATGACATGTCCCTTTATGATTTCAGTAGTTTTCAACCATTTTAAAATCACTGTATGTTATCAGAGTAATGTTTTGACTCAAATTTTACATTTGAGCATTAAAAAAAATAATTTAAGCCTTTTTGTTTCTTAAAAATTACCTGAACCTAAAATCTTTGTTGAATTAATCATATATTCACAAAACCTTCAGGTCAGAAGAAAATTTTAATTTTCAGATGTTATACAAAATAATTCATCTAGGCCATTAATGTAGCTGATGTAATAATTCTCTTTTGCAAGACATTTCACTTGAGAAGGCATGACAGTCTAATTAAAAACTAGAATGAAAACAACCTATTCTCACAGATGAAATTTTTACAGAGGTTTGATTCACCAGTAATTTAAGACTTATTAATATCCCTATGGTAAAGTGTAAGTTACATTGTATGATTTTTTTTCCTTAGCAGCACTTAATCATCAGTTAATAATTAGCCTATTTAACACAATAATTCGATAGTGTTTGCTACAATCAAAACACGGACTTAAAGATTTATAAATGGTAGGTTCATACAAGATTTATGGTGAAGTACTGGGGATTTCTACACAACAAGGTATTGGGGGGTTCTAAATTCAGCTGCACACTCAAGATCTTTTCCTCTTTTGGTGAATTACTCACCTTTCTCTGTGCTGATGTGTTCAGTGGGTGATCACTGAACCTCAAGGAGTCTTACCTGGAGAGAGGTCCCACCTCAGGGGAATATCTCAGGTCACAGCCCTGTGCTGTCCCAGACAGCTCCAAGGGGCTCTTCGCCTAGGATCAGTAATTACAGCACCACGAGCTGATTGGCTTTAGACAGTAATTCTCCACCCTGAGCACAATTCAGGTTGTGTAAATCTGGTGTTGCTCACCAACCATGCTCTCCCAGTACCTTCCAGGCTGTGCAGTTCTGGCATACAGGCAGCAGTGTTTCCAGGCACTGCAAGGGAGTGCCTTGTCATCACAGGGCAGCAAGGCTGAGATCACAGGGCATCCTGGCAATGGGGGGGGGCTCCACCTCCACGTACATTATGCCT
The DNA here is from genome assembly GCF_965140915.1 of Aythya marila. NCBI lineage: Eukaryota > Metazoa > Chordata > Aves > Anseriformes > Anatidae > Aythya > Aythya marila. The sequence continues at coordinate 80,190,881 of NC_139080.1, read as the reverse complement.
AAGGGCAATTGTGCGAAGAAAACCAAAACCAAGTAGATGTGCTTTTTCTGCAATTACATAAATGAGTTATTGACCCTATACTACATAACTTTTTATGAATGATCCAGGGGGGAAGAAGAAATTGTGACTGTTGAACTTCACAGATGACAGCAAGAATAGGAGAACAGAAAACAAAGAAAACAGAACAGGATACAGAGTGAGAGCAACCTGGATTATCCTTGGCACATACCAACAGTACACTTATTTACCTAGGCAGGTAAAAACAAACAAAAAAAAAAAATCACACGTCAGATAAAGAATATACACAATACATACAGGATATAATGTACCTTTTATGGCAAGCAGTGATTTTAAAGGATTCAAGGGTGGATAATCTCTGCATCAAAATCTACTCGTGTTAAATATAGGCAGAGTACTAATGGAAATTTTGGGTACAGAAGGAATATTGAACAGGGATGTTATATATTTGTGCATTTAGCACTGGGGCAACCAGTACTGTAATAGTATGTCTGTTTCCAGTAACAGCAGATAAATAAGGATGGTGATGGTTTAAAGAGAATTGGCATAGTTGTAAAGAGTCTTAACACTGAGCAAAGATCAGGAAACTTTTGATCAAGGGAAAGAGAATGGCTTGGGAAGATTCATTTTTTTAGCCTACTCATCTCCACAGAGAACACACATTCACCATGGGGTTTTTTAGCTTAGCAGGCATAGATACAACATGCAAGCAGGACTTGGGAGCTGAAACAAAGCAGTTCGACACAGCAAAGGAACAGAATAATTTACCATGTATTATAAAGCATTTCCCATCACTGGCAATTTGCAAATAAAGAAATGAAGGCAGTTGTTAGAGTCAGGAAGGAGTTGTTTGAGGGAAGTCATTGTGGTCACACCAGAACTCCCATCTGCTGATCCCAGTGACCCTTCATTGCACACGATAAACCAGAGAGGTATGAAGGGTAAAGAAAAGAGGGAGAAATAGCTCCACAAAACTGTTCCCTCTGTTTTCAAGTCCCTGTTGACCCTTCCTTAGCATGAGTCTTGCTATGACTCAGCTGGTCTGATGTATGTTATCCTCAAGCATCTCACTGCCCCTAGTGTGTGACACATCTACTGTAAGAAAGAGTATATCAGACCTGAGGATCTAGGCTTGTCATAGCCATATATAAGAAGATATTTGCTTTTCAGCATTGTGTACTCTACTCAGACTGCATGCTGTCCTGACTCATACGAAACTTTCCTTGTTCTGTCAAGCTCAGCATTTCTTCCCTCAGCCCTGTTGACCCTCATGCTCAGCATCTCCTGCAGCCTTCTGGAACTCGTATAGACAAAGAGGACATCACAGAATTATAACCATTTTACTATACTCCCTTACACTAGCAGTCTGTTGCTAAAGACCGTTGTTTATTTGCCTATTCCTAGAGCTGGCCCTAAAGGAAAAAAAATAAAATAAAAATCACAACAGTCCCAGGAAAACTTCAGCAACAATTTATAGTCACAGTGTCAAGTAATTCACAGAAGCGCACTTAGTTTAATGAGTTTATTATGTACTTATTTCTAACTAAGCACACAATGTTATCCATAAACTACTTCATTTTTGAATCCCTGTCCTTTGTCTTCCCTTGCACAAATGTCTCTGTCTCATCTTCCAACAGTACCTCCAGGCATACAGCAATGATCTGTATGAAGAGGTGCTGTCACACTCAAAGACTGGCCTTTAGCTTCAGAAATCCAAAATGATTTTTCCCCACCAACTGCACCATTTGTAGGTTAGAATATACAAGGCAATATTGGCTAATTACTTCCACTAACAGCTACTTCTACCCCTCAAACTACACTACAATGAAGAATAGGTCTCTGTACAGGAGAGGGAGGGTAATGCCAGGTGACTAAACAGCTCTCTATGGATTTTTGACAGATGATTCAAAGCCCACCACTAGATATCACGACGTGATCACTGACCTAGCTTTTAAGCATGGACCATTTGAAAAATCTGTATTCCACAAAGGAAACCTATTTCTGCAGAGAGAAAGTAACATGAATATCCTGGGAGGGGCTCCTACTGCTTTTTTGCATAAATATGAGGTTATAAGTGGGAGGCAACAATTCTGGTTATCGTTTTAAGCACACCACATGTCCTGCTGCCACTCTACTAATAACTGCATTTGCAAAAGTGGAAGAACAATCTTACAATCACAGGGGTTTAATCACACAACAGCTGGAAGATATTTTAAACAAGTTCCTTAGTTGCATGTCCTATAGTTTCTAATTAAACATCCCCTAAATCCAGGTGCTACATGTCTTCGCGGTGAAGCTTGATCAGACTGCAGTGTGTGGGATTCAAGGGAAGTCTTGTCAGGCAGAAAAGAGCATCTGCTTCCCATCTATTAATATCCTATGGAAATAAGCTTGCAGCCCTCCTTATTTCTAACTGTAAAGTGCCTTGTGCATGTAGTCTTGCAAAAACACTGTACTGCACATTAGCTGTGTATTTGTAGCTTAACACGACCTGCTTGTGCAGCCACTGGGATGTTTTCTTAATCAAACAACATTCACCTTTGAACTGGTGAAAAAAAAAAATCCTTCTGTGCAACCAGGTCCATGCACACAAGTTGTCTCAAAGGGCAAAGTTCCACCTGGAACTGGTTGCTCATGCTCCCGTCATGCTCCCACTGTAGCAATATAAAAGTCACTACAGCTGGTGGTTTAACACAACTGCGATGTGGTCCCATCAGACTGGCTGGAAATGGTCTGAACTCACAACACTCCATCTACAGCTGAGCCTATTCACCTCCCTGCCATCACATTCAGACAAAGGCTGCTCCACAACTCTCATTTAAACAAGATTTATTTAGGTGAAGGTTAAGTTAGTTAGGTACAAATTCGAGTAATCGAAAATCAGATGAGTTCCTGAGGTAAAACATTGTTCATTCAGAGGAGTACAGCAACAGAATTATGTTGGCTTTACCAAGCCTATGCAAACATGCACACCAGAGATCTAACAGTGGTTAATTTAGATTAAGGAAAATATATGAAGTAACCAGAAAATCTCCTACTTCAGTTTTCTGATCTCTAAATTTACCCTGAGATTAGCAAGCACCAAAGTCAATTGAAAGTATGCCAGGAGTAATTGGGGAATTAGTGGTGGTATGGAGCATCAGACTGCCCCTTGCCAGGAGCAGTGAGATATTAATTAGCCATTGACATATGTCAGGAGATCAGCTTCCTTCAGATCAATTTTCAAAAAACATTTTTTTTCTTTGTTTGTGCATTTCTGGCTTCATGCTCGTGGTCATGCAGGTTTGACAAATGGCAGTAATGGATATCTACTAGAAATGCCAAAATAACAGACTTTGCAGCTAAGCTGAAGTATGGTTCTGGCAAACTCTCCCCACAATGAAGAAATGGTCTAGACTTGTTGCCTCTTTTCTGCTCATTGTCTTAAGAACAAAAATACTCGTAAGTGTGGTTCAGGAACATGCCTTTGTTCCTTTTGGGCAGGCTGCTGACGTGGTGGTATGAGAGCTGGGGCCATAATCTCAAAGGGAGACAGCAACATCCCTAGTCGGCAGCATTCAGCAAGACACCAGATCTGATTTCAGCAGAGGTGAATTAAATAGTGTCAGAGCGCTCCCTAACTGACAGCTTCCCTTGAAATAAGGCTGATGGATAATTTGGCGGGCGAAAAAAGCTGTACAACTATCATACGGTGAGATCTTACATTGTACAAACAACCCTGACTAGAAGAAATAATCTGTAAAGTGAGCAGAACAGTCCTGGGTGAAGTGCAGGAAAGACCTACAGAGTTCTGGAAGACTGGGGGAAATACCACTCAGCAGCATCACAGAATCATAGAATGACAGCTTGGGAGGGACCTCTGGAGGTCATCTCTTCCAACCTTCTGCTCAAAGCAGGGCCTACTGCAAAGCAAAGTCAGGTTCCTACGGGTCTTGTCCAATTGAGCTTCAATTATCTCCAGGGATGCAGAGTTCAGAGACTTTCTTGTCCCAGTGTTTAATGACCCCCACTATGAAAAAAAAGCTCTTTTTTATACCCTGCTGGAATTTCCATTGCTGCAGCTTGTATCCACCTCCACTCTTTCACAGTGCACCTCCAAAAAGAGTCTCTGCCACCACCGAGTAGGTAGCTGAAGACAGCAACTAGATTTTGCCTTCAGCCTTCGATTCAGCAGGCTGATCAAACGCAGTTCCCTCAGCTTCCCATTGAACATTTTGTGATCTATTCCCCAAACCACCTTCATGGCCCTGTTCTGGAGCTGTCTGAGATTATTTCTACTTTCATGTAGAGAGGTCTCCAAACCTAGACAAGTGCAGCCTCATGAATGCCAGGTGGAGGGGAATAATTGCTTCATTTGCTTTGCAGACCACACACTTGCTCATGGAGCCCAGCATGTGGTTGGCCTTCCTTGACAGAAGGGTGTACCCCTGACTCACGTTCAGCCTGCTGTCCACCTTGATCCCCAGATCCATTTTTTGCAAAGATGCATCCTACTCTGCCAACAGTGAGCTCCATGGTGTGTCACGGAGCTGCTCCTTGCCAGTTGCAGGGTGTCCCGCACTGCTTCCTAGAGGATTTGCTTCACAATCTTACGAGGGACTGAGGGGAGACCAACCACCCCGCTGTTTTCTTCATGAATCCTCTTGCTATTTTTGAAGACAGGTGTGAAGACAGAAAGTTCCTTTCTCCAGGCATCAGAAGACTTCCCTAATCACCAAGACCTTTCAAAAACGACGCAGCTTTTCAATGATGCTCACTGGTTGCCTCAACCTTGCTTCTTTCCCAACAACAATCAAGCCTGAGGCTTTGTAGCCCTAATTTTTCCAATTATTAAAACAGTGATCATGAATACATCTGGCCATCACCAAATCCCAGTAAATACACCCTGGAATACTTTCTAAAAGACGTCTTCTTTGGTGTGATGTTTACAGTTATCTGGAGTAAGCCAGACTACACCAAAGATCAAGGGCTATAGTTTTCAGTAAAATGCTCAGAGGGCTGCAGCAGACAGACTTTGCAGACAGACAGCTCATCTCAGACCTCACTATTAAATCACTCTGCACGTCATCTGTGTGCTGCCCAAAACCTTGTTCTGCAGCAAGGACTGATGGAGAAGACACACCTCACCTCACCTCAGTTCCAAGGGTATGAATCCTCCTTCAACTTCATTACACGAGGTATTTTGATTAAGAAGATGAACGACTGAATTCCCTGATTTTTTTGCACTCCCGATACCACTCAGACAGAGGGGGATTTTGTTGGGAACCCTGTGTTAAACTCATGGAGACACACTGTTTTTTCTCTGTAGTCTTGATGCTAAGCCCATCAAAGTCAGAGGAAAGATTTTATTGCTTTTCAGTGTTTCCGTTCTTCTGGTACTGCAGCTGCAATGTTTTAATTATGAGTAGGCTGCTTCCAATAGGAACTCCTGTTTTTCAAAAGCTTATATACTTTTTAAGTTAAGTTTCTTTGATCTAGAAATGTCATGTGACTCCTTAGCTGTTCAAAGAGATCAGAATAATAATACTTTAATCAGCTAGACTTTACTATCTTGTGTTCCGTTTTCTCTTTGGACCAAATGAAAGTTGAAAAGTTATTTAGCACATGCCAGCTTTACAAAGTTCACAGTTTCCTGATGTTGTGGACAAAGTTAACGCTGTAAAGGACTGCACACCCATCTTCTCAATACAGCTTCTGTGCACACTAATCTGTACATAATCATGTGAAGAATTGCTACAGACTATGAGGTTTCATCTGACTTCTTGCTGAGGTGCAAGACCAACACTGATCTTTTACTACAGCCATAGGTTTGATGCAGAACTGCCCAGCTCTTCTGGTCTATCAGGTGCTTTCTTGGCTCCTTCCTACCTGCCTTTGTTCCACCGCCTATAGTAATTGTGCACACATGTAACAGTGCACCAGCAGCAACAGCACCAGGACTCCTTTCTGTCCCTCTGAAACTGATTTCCTTTCAGCTAAGTCAATATGCTTGTAATACTCCAAGCAGGAGATTGAGTCAGTAGGGGACCTCAGCCAGTGGTGACACACAAACAGAGGTGCACGCATGTAATCATGCCTTCATCTTCAGAGAACTTGCCAATCCACAGTGCATGTGAGAGGGAGCACAGCTTCTGGGAAGAAGCAAGTTGCTTGGGAAATTCATCCTAATGTGAAAATAGTAATCATCCTCCAGTCCAAAAATAAATAAATAAATAAATAAATAAATAAATAAATAAAGTGTCCCATGGGACATTGTCATTAACGTTCATTAAGGTTATGTACAGCTGTGTAAATTCCCTGGGGGGGGGGGAATACCTGCTAAATTCAGCAATCAGTTTTGCTCTGCAAAGGTGGAAGAACAAGTGGTGGGGCAGACGGGAGAGCTAGCCAGCGAGGGGAACTTGGAGCAATATTTTTCAGTAAAAATCACAGAAGTTACTAAAGACAAAGGAGACGGAAATTTATGGAAGGTACAATGCAGTACATCTTAGTTTTCACCTTTCTGTGACAAAAAGAGCAAAGGTTGTCCACAACAGTGAAATAAAATGATACTAATGAGGCCAAGGGTAATACATCTCCTGCTAAACACACTGCACATCTCCAATAGTCAACACTAGGGGATCGGCCAACTGAGCTGGCCCTGCATAATCAAAATGTTTACATATTGTAGAAGGGGATAAAGTCCCTGTAGTACACATAAAGAACATGCTGGGGAAGACAGTCTGGGTTATTCCTGCCTCGAGCAAAGGCAAACCCATCCATAGGATTACATTTTCCCAAGGACCTGGGCACATTTGGTGGGTAGTGTGGAAGGATGGAGAAGGCCAATGTGTACCTCAAGGGGATTTGCTGTGGTGTGAGAGTAGCCCATGATTTGAATTGCATTGTATATTGCTGTATAACACTGTATGTCATCACTACTGTGGTTGCTGTATGTCACATCAACGGTGCTACAGTAAGAGCCACCCAGATTAATGAAGAATGAGTTTTAGGAGAACTGACCACATTGCAGTAGTGATGGAAGCAGAGCTGGCCACAGCAAGCAACAATCCAACACCACGCGCCATCTCTCCTGCCCCGAAGGACTGTGATGACAGATGGAGCCCAAAGTCATGGACTTAAACATCTCAAAGGACATTTTAGAAGGATGATGGCCCACAGACTAAGGGAATAATATCTGTGCGTGTGTATCAGAAGACAGGAAAGGTGGTGGTGATTTACTGGGGTGTATTGGAAAGTGTGGGATCCTTGGGCACCTAAGGGTGGATATTGTCCTGTTCTCAGCTGTGACAGAGCCAATTTTCTTCATAGTAGCTGCTATGTTGCCATGTTTTGGATTTAGGAGAAAAATAATGCTGATAAATCACCAATGTTGAGCTGTTGCAAAGCAGTTCTTACACTGAGTCAAGGCCTTTCCAGCTTCTCACACTGCTCAGCCAGTGAGGAGCCTGGGGGTGCACAAGAACCAGGACAGCTGACCACAACTGGCCAAAGGGATCTCCCATATCATATGCAGTCATGTATGGCAATAAAACTGGAGAGGTTGGCCCAGGAGGTTCAGCCACTGCACAGGCTATATATGTACATTTTTTTTAATTATTATCATCATCCCCTTCCTTTTCTATCCTATTAAACTGTCTTTATATCAACCCATGAGTTTTGCCTTTCTTCCAGTTCTCCCCCCCCCATCCTACTGCAGGGGAATGAGCGAACAGTTGTGTGATGCCGAGCTGCCTGCCAGGTTAAACCACAGCACCCACTGACTTCAGTAGGAGGTAAATCAGGCCCACAATTCATGGGTATATTCAGAAACCTTTATACACTGCAAAACAAACTTAGTGGATCATGTTTGTTATGTAAAAGAAGGGAGCTCTTTTCAAATTTCTCTACGATGGCAAATGCAACAATGTCTTCTGGGATCTTTCTAATCTCTCTTCAGAAATACTATTTGGATGCTTCTCAGGATCTCTCTTGCTGACTGTCTATGCCTTCCACCATGCAGCACTCTGTAATTTACACAATATTATCCAGCTCAACTCCATATTTCAGAACTGAAGACTTCTAAACTATTTAACAGCTTTGGAACTTAAAGACGGGTGTCATAGGCCGTAAGTCATTTTCTGGGTTTACAGATGCTTCCTTTGATATGTCATAAAACTGCTGGTAATTGAATCCCATCGGGACGGTTTTCCAAGCAGTCTGAGGGTCGAACTCTGTTAACAAATAATGACTTTCTCATGTTTCCCTCTGTAGGAACGCAGTTCTGCAGCTCCTAAGGATTCCCAGCTCCCACTGAAGCTGCAGATGTCAGAGGATATGATCCTTCAGAGGGACTGAGCATTTTAAGGTAGCATGTGTTTTCAAGAGGATGCATGGAAGTTAACACAAGGGAAAAGGTGCAGGAATCCAGGGCTGCAAACATAAGTCAGCAGTCTGTGTGACACAAGGGAACAGCATATGGACATAACATGGTGGCTGTTGTCAAACGTCCATTGCATTTATTGGGGTGCAAGAGGCCCTCATGTGGTCCTGTTGGTCTGGAGGGGTAGGGACAGCACCCCAAAGCTAAGTGGTCAGTACAGTGGAACCCCCCCAGAGCCCTTCCCCTGTCTGCTGCCTCAACCAGCTGCTCAAGACATTGAATTTTCTTGCCAAGCTGTGTATTCCTGGCTGGAAAGCTTTAATCACTCCTGTGAAGTTACCAGCTCTGTGCTCGTTGCCTTCTCACCAGCATATTTGCTTTCACTTCCTTCTGGTTGCTGCTCACCTTCGCGGTCTGGTCAGTCCCTGAGGTTAGCCCAGATCCTACAGCCCAGACATGCCAGCAAACCCTCCTTGCCCTGAACACCCAGACACCATTCATGGACCATGCCAAGCTTTTCTGATGGTGGTCTTTGCTTTCTGGATCCCTCACAGGTCCTCTGAAAGCCTCACCAGGCAGCTGTAGCCCCTCAGGAAAAGACAGTGCTTGTCCACCACTTGGTCAGTCATATTCAGCTAGGCAGATGTGAGACACAACTCAGTATCCTAGGGCCTTCATCTTGGAAAGGAGTAGCACTGACTTTCCCTGGCAAGGCCAACATTTCACAGTCTGGCCCTGAAGTCAGAGGCAATTGAGGAAGGGGAACCAAACCCATGCCAAACAGAGCCTGCACAGATGCAGAGGACACTGCCATTGACATACTGACTTTGATTTGAGCACTTCTGGGTTTCCAGATTACTACTAGAAGAAGTCAATATGACCAGATCTACCCAAAGGAATATGTTTAAAAGGAATTTGTTTAAAGTACAAAGACAGCACACTGGAACTTTGTGGCTGTGCTTAGTTTTGACAGCCTGGTCCTCAAGCCGAGCTGGATATTTTCCACCCAGGCTTCAAAATCTTGGTGGCCAGTTACTTCCCAGACATCTGTCTGAATGGATCATAATCTGGGTAGCTGCCATCTGCCAGAGAGAGCTTCCACCATGGAGCTCCATGTTTTTCAGGCAATGGGAAGCCACTCAGATTTTGACACGGGACCTAATTCCGATTTTTGAGGTTGTGGAAAAACACTGGTAAGCAGAATGGGAGCCACAGTGGCAAATGGAAGGAAACCAAGTCCTGTGTCATCAGCCATGTTCCTCTTTCATGGCACTTCCTTTAAAAAAGGCTTTGGATGAGCTCTAACACAAGTGATGAAGTGATGTGCGCAATTTTCACCACAAGGCACATGCATTGGTTCACTACAGTGGAGAAAGCTATCAAAACACTTAGGGAGAGAATTAACATCTTGCAACTGTAGTCACAGTGTTAACATCAGGAATGAAAACAGCCCCATCAGACACTTTCCAGGGAAAGACCTTCAGTTCTTACCTTTCAGCAAAGTCTCCAGATCTTTTCAACAACATCTCTTCAAATACCAGCAATCTCAGAGCAGTACCCCACACCAACATACAGCCTCAAAAACCAGGCAGCTCCTTCCAGCCATTATATTTCCCTCTTTGACGTTGCTGCTTTTAAGCTCAACAGCTGTCTGCAATTCAAGGGAGCTCCCACATCCCCCAGCATAAAGGAAACCATAAAACATTATGCTGCATATGAAAGAATTATAAGAGATTAAATACTTATCTATAGACACACACATGGACACATGTAATGCTATGGAGTATCAGCAGGGATGTCTGCTGTCCTTTTTCCTCTAGCCTCCTGCAGGTAGATGACATACTCCAGCCCCTCAAGCCCTACTCCCCCAGCACCAAGAGGAGGACACTGCCTGACAAGCGAGGAGATGCAGACATAGGCAGGGGAGCAACAGGACTCTTCCAGATGGTGGATTTCCATCCACAGAGCCGCAGAGCCCCTCTCCCGCTCCATGATCCCACGTGCCAGACATAGCTCACATCTGGGGAAGGGGAAGGGAGGACTGCAGCCCAGTGCTGCACATGTGCTCAGCACAGATCCATCTGTGAGGACATGCAGAGCCAGACATAGCTACGTGAATCTCGCTTTCCGCACGCAAGGCCTGGCAGGCCAGTCATATTCATTTACACTCCTGGGCTTCCTCATGTCATCGTGAACTGCACATATGCATGACACGACTAAATTCAGTTGATTTGTTGGAAAGATGTTGCCCTTATATGCTGCAAAGTGACCCCATGTCCCGAGATCAAGGGGTTTATTTGAGAAAATATTCCTTGCTTGGCTGTCTTTATATCCTCCAATAAAATATGTTGCACTATCACATTTCCACCTTCTGTTTGCCTTTCCATACTAAATAGTTCTGGTCTTTTTAAAGTTCTCCTCATGTGGTTTCTCCTCCCCAGGCACTGGGTAATTTTCATTGCTGTACTCTGGACCCCTTCTCTCATACAATAGCCTCCTTTAATCTCTTCTCCGGTGAGAGCCAGTCATCTGCCACAAGGTTTTCAGGATATGAAGAGGGAAAAAGGTTTTCCACATCTCTAATTGTATCAAGTTGGGACTGTAGCAGAGCCGTATTCTCCCAAAGCATCTGCATCCCCTTATTAAATGGTTTCCCTCCATCAGAGTGACAGAACTCATCACAGCCAGCCTTGACCTGACCCTCCTCTGAAAGAGGAAGAGTGCCGGAGGCTTGCAATCACTCTTCTGCTTTGCTACGTCTCTTTAAGGGATCATGAGAAATCAGATCTGACAGCCACAAGGAATGAACAGAGGAAGTGCAGAGTGAGTCTCCAGGAGGGCAGACAGCAGCAGCATTCAGGCTTGTTAAGTCTAAAACCTCTTGGAGCTCAAAAAAAGGCCGGGAGGAATAGGAGGAGGGGGAAGAGAGCAGGAGACAAAGGAGAAAATTCTTTGCTGACCTGTAGGGTGGTCTACCAAAGGGTGGGCTGGCGCACTGGGATACTCCAGCAGGTCTGGCGAGCAGCTAAAAAGAGGTCAAGTAGGAATCGTATGACAAGGGCACAAGGAAAAAACAACAAAAAGAGTCTCTCGCCAGCAAGTCTGAGTGGCAGGAAGCAGAAAAGGGGAAAAAGACCACAAGCGGGATGCTCCTGGGGCTAATTAAGGGAACCACTCAGCACAAGGCAGGTGTCTGTCTTCTTGACTGACAGCAAGGAAGGGAAGATCATATTGCGAGAAACCAAGCTGAATGAGTAGCAAGGGGCAGAGGGACAGGTGGAGAGGAAAATGTATTCCCCAGCAAACAACAAACAAGGGGCTCCTCTTTTTGCTGCAGGGCAGAGGCTGTGTGTCAGGCAGGCTGTCCTCAGAGGTACAGCACAGAGCAGGCTGATGGGACCACTACACACTGTACCTCATACCCAGGTCCCTCATCATCCACCACTGCTGGAGGCAGGAGAAGGTCTGACCCATGCCTGCTGACTCCAAATCCCACTAACGTCCCTGCAGAGATGGCTTTTTTTTTGGAGTTTCAGTTAGTTCCCTATATTTCCTATACTTCTATTTGTGCTCACATGGCCAGAAATGGTGAGAATAAACAAAAGGAAGCAATATATCTGGTCTGCAACTGACCACGATTCAGCAGAGAATGTGATGCACGGCCAGGTAGAACCAGCCACTTTATTCTTTATAGGGCCATGTATGCTGTGATGGGGTTTACCCTAAAAGCAGATACAATGAGGACAGTCAAATAATTGCTGTGACAGGGGAAAGGTCTAGGAATGGGGCAGCAGCAGGTCTGTCCTGGGCAGGGAATGAAGGGGTCTTCAGACTCACAACCTTCTTTGCTTCAATCTGAGTTCACCTCCTTTTCTCCTAGCTGGTGACTCAAGGAACCTACAAAATGCTGGTTTGATGCCAGATGTGGTCTCACCCCATCAACACAGAGCAGGAACTCACCACCTTTCAGCATGCATCCCCAAATCACAGCGGTGTTTTCTTGCCATAATTCACACTGTCCGGCTGGCTGCCTGACAAAAGGAATGGTAAGTAAACCCCATAAGCCCAGTATCGTGTGCAATTTTCTTCACACCAAACCTGACCCTCCCATCTAGAGTGCCACTGGGCTGGTTAAAAGTGTGATGTTTGCTAAGCACAGACAGGATAATCAGATAGGATTAGGCAAGGCTGATATGTGAAATCAATTTTTTTAAAAAATATATCTTGTTGGCTATAAGAAACTGCAATGAGTGTCTAAGAACACTGTAGCTACAAGCTAGGCTCAAAATACCTTATCACTCATATTTCTTGATGATTTTTTCCCAGTGTACTAGCTAGTAAAGCTTTAGACTCAAAGCAACACCACCTCCTGTTGAAATACTCAGAAAATGCCTACTTTTCTCCAGAGGTCCTGTTTCAAGCAGAGGCTGAGGGGGGATTTTTTCATGTGTTTTGCTTACAGTAGGCAGAGGAAACTCCTCTGTGTTTGCAGGCGGATGTATTTCAGCTCTCTTGGGCTAGGGGTGGCGTTCAGCCATGACTTGGTGGCTCTGCCAGAGGAGGGCAGCTTTCAGATCAGCTTCTGGTGGTTAACCATAAGACAGCTTGAAGCTCTGCAGTTTTCTGTTGCCTTGTCCACATCTCCTCCCTGGCCTGTCCCACAAGCCATGCCAGCTGGTTCCAATCCTGCCCTGAAGGAGCACAGGCTGCTGTCAGTCTTAGCACTCTATGTATGTTTCCTTGTCTTAAATCTGGGAACAAAGCAAGACAATGGGTAAGAATCGCCTGAAGACAGTCATTTGGATACAAAAGAGAGGGACAAACTTGTCAATATATACACTTCAGGACAGGGACAAAGGTAAGAACCTATACTACACAAAGCTACTGAAATTTCAACAACATGGGCTTTCTTTTATTGCTGCAGTGTATAGCTCAATGGGGACTTGTTCATGGCACCTCTGGATGCCACTGGAATGCAAACGCAGAAATAAGCATAATTAATCTCAATTCCCATACACAGTAGCACCAGGGTCCATTCCTGCCCTTGTCTCTGATTTGATTATTCAGAAGATAGAAATTTGCTTTTTTTTTTTTTTTTTTGCAAAAAGTACTTGTTATTTCTAAATTCAAAGGTAAGAGAGAGGGGGGGGGGGGGATAAAAAAAAAATAATAAAATAAAAAATAAAGAAGTAAAGGAAAAAGTCCTAAAGGTAATAGAAATAATAAATAAATGCCAGTCTTCAAAAAAAAAAAAATGTGTCTGAATTTCCAAAGCTGATATCAGCAGCAGTTTCTTCAGCTCAAAAATATTCTAGAGTAACGTTACAGAGAAAATGTTATGGTGGGCAGAGAATGTAATATTTACCAGATGCATTTTCTACTCAAGGAATGAGCATCTTCTGGAAATTTTTAAGAACGTCCTAAAAAATTGACTATTGTGTGCCACCCTATTGCAAGTGTCTCTGCTTTCTTTCAGGCTTTAATTATTAAGGCATTTCTGATTGTTCACATGGATGTGGGATCTTCACACCATATGCTTACTTTCCTGTGAGTCCTCCTGCTCCCATGAAAGACAATAGGAAATTGTTTGTGACAGTAAGGCTGAGTTCATAGTTAATGATGTTCAAATAATTGCCTTGTCAACAAATCTTGATGGAGTGTCAAATATGGAATACAGACCCAAAGAAAGATACTGCATCCACACTAATGCCCTTAGTGATAAATATCAAGGTAATAAGGAGAAACAAAGATGCTATGTTCACACTAAAGACCTTGGTGATAAGGACAGTAGCAGACATTGGTTGTTTTACATAAGTTAAAATTTTACTGTTTAATCAGTTCAAGCTGTTCCCTCCTAGGTGAAGGCAGCTACCCCACCACATACCTCTAATCCAGAGAGCAGAAAACCTGTAGTTTAAGACATCCTGATGTTTTCTGCTGAAACGTGAATCTTGTTTGTATTTTTGTGCAGTAGAAAAGCAACTCACAGCCTAACACAGATGATATATAAAGTCATTAACCAAAATAAATATACACTAGTTTATTTTTATTTTTTTATAGTCTAAAAGTAGAAAATAGTCTTTGCAGGGAAATCACCTCTCTCTGAAGAAAGCATTAAAAGCTTATCCCTACTGTTTGGTTCTAAAATCCTTTGAAGAACAGTTCAAAAAGAGCTGAAAAATAAAAAATAATAAAAAGCAACTGCATGTATGTGAGCAAGACTTCATACCCTCAGAGTTTATCAGTCTTGCTATCTTAAAATGACAGAAGAACTGAGCAGGTTTCTACAAGACCAACAAAGGACCCCAGTCTCTCTGCAACTACTAGAAAAATGAAAACATATTTAAAAAATAAAAATAAAATATAAAAATTGATAAGGCTTGAACAAAGGTATAGAAGATATTCAGCAAAGTCATGCTCTTCCTTTGGTTCAAGTAAAAGGTTGTAAGCATCTGAATGTGTGGAAAAAAACTGCTGACACTCTGTTTTGGTAGGTGGCTTTACCTTTCCAGTATCAGGTTGAAAGTAAGAATGGCTTCAGGGAGACGCTGTGGAAAAAAAAGTGTTGAGATCACATACCTTTTGGAGGAAAGTGCCTCCTGATACTTCTAGAGACAACAGGTCTACCAGTGACAGTGACACTACAGATGTGATTTTTATTTTTTTTTTTCACAGATGCAATCAATTCTACCCAAGAGCTGATCCAAAAACTGCAAGAAGTGAGCATCTGGATGAAGAACAAGCATACTTACGCACTCTTGTATGGCTTGCACTCTTAACGCTAACTAAAGTATCACACAGTCTCATGTCTCATACAACTATCTCCCCATCAGCAAATTCCTTCACTTCTCATCACTCCATGAGAGAGAACAAAATTATTTTATAGTCCAAACCCAGTTGTGAAGTAGAGGCTTGGACCAAGGTCTCCAATGTCTTAGAAGAAGGTCCAAATGGCAAAATAACATTTTCAGTCTTGACTCAGGCAAGTCTGAAGTGATGTTTATTGTGTTTAAAACTAGCTGTGAAGAGTTATCAGAAGTACATCTGTCTTATGCAGAAAGAAAGGTGTCTATCTGCAACCACTACCTTCACCCAAGTGATATGAAACCTTATGTGTTGCTGTGAAATAGCCTTTAGAATGAGGCAAATTGCCTGAAAGAAATACAATGTTATTTTTTGATAGTTTAGGATCCTTTTCAAATTATATAATGCTTTACTGAACTCAGAAATAGCAAATTTGTAAATAATGATCTCTCCCCATAATAAGGAAGTGAAAACATCTCTGTTCATTTTAAATACCATTTGTCATAGTTTTGGCATGATAGTACACTGGCATCAGAAAAGACATCTTTCTGATAAAATATACTTATTAATGGATATTAAACAGAAAATTTCTCAGAATACTTGGAAGACAAAATTAGCACCTAATAGAATACTTTTTTTCTGTTCTGTGAAATACATAGAAAATTCTTGTATTGGTATCCTTGGAGGAGACATGATTTTAAGGGTGTGACAGAAAATAAGCTTTGACTGGATTACATTCAGACATTCAAAAAGAACATAGCGTAGAGGATAGGAACTCCATAAATATTTGACTGGGCAACATCTGTTTGAAAACATAAATTGTTTCCCTCAGTAACAAAACAAAATATAAGACAGGTGAAAGGAGATATTGGCACTCTGGAGTCTCCAGATTGCTACAAAATGAAGCCGGAAGGTTTTACAAACTTTTCCCAGATTTTACCATGAAAGAGCATAGCACTTTATCCTTATGTAAATAATATACTCTTTTTTCTTTCCCTTAGCATCTGCTGCCTCACACTACTGGCAACAGATAAATAGTCCTAGGGGATTTTTTTCTTGTCTAGTGCATCTACTTTTATACAGTCCTCCATATGACCACAACCAGATGAGAACGTATTAACACCACAGCTTCAACAACGTTGTTCTTTATTTCTCTAGTACTTGGGTTTCAGCTTTCCTGAAGAGGAAAAAGCTTGTGTCAGGTGTTAAGAGTTTGCCTATGATCAAAAACCTTCTTTGTTCTCCACCTGCTACTCAAGGAGACAATATAATAGGAATCAACATCACACCCAACCTGGTAGGCATCAGAGAGCATCTGGAGGGTTGTGTGGTTGTTGACTCAATAAATGAGAGGTTTCACAACAAGCATTTTCTCAGAAAACTAAGAAGAAATGTTAAGTCTAGGAGGCTACTGTGATTTTAGTGGTAGTGGTGGTACTATTACTATTATTCCTTACAGCTGTGGTTGTTTAATGCCGGTAGGTAGCTCAGCACCACCATGCCACTCCCACACTCTACTTCCTCAAAGGGCCAGAAGGAGAAAATACAATGAAAAATCTCTTGGTCTGAGATAAGGACTGAGAGATCACTCTGCCATTACTGTCACAGGCAAAACAGACTTAGCATATGGAGATTAACATAATTTATTGCCTATCACTATCAGACCAGCACAGTGAGAACTAAAAGCAAACTGAAACCACCTTGCCCCATCCACCCTCTTCCACCTCCTCCCCCTGATCAGTGCAGGGGAACGGGGACTGGGGACTGCGGTCAGTCCCTGACGCTTCGTCTCCGCTGCTCCTTCAGGGTCCCTCTCTGCCCTTGCTCCTCATGAGGTCCCTCCCACGGGATGCCGTCCTTCCCGAACTGAGCCTGTGGGGCCTGCCCACAGGTTGCAGCTCTTCAAGCACTGCTCCCACACGGCTCCGTCCCACAGGGTCCATCCATCCATCCCCCAGGAGCAAACTGCTCCAGCACGGGTCCCCCACGGGTGGGTGGCAGCTCCCCCCAGACCCCCTGCTCCTGCGTGGGCTCCTCTCCACGGGCTGCAGCTCCAGCCTGGGGCCTGCTTCTGCGGGGGCTCTCCATGGGCCGCACAGCTTCACAGAGGCCAACCCTGCAACCCCCTACAAAAACTTTGCCACATAACCCCAATACAACAGTGCACTGTATAAATATGGCAGTGTTACAAATATATCTTAACCCGTCACAGAGCCAGAGTGCCAGGGTGGCCGTTGCCACTTGGAGTCACCATAGCAGGCCATGGCCTACCTGCAGTGCAATTCTGCCAATTTGCAGAGCTCTTAACCCTGAGTACATTAAAGCTTTTGGAATTACTTTTTTAATTTGCAAACTAAGATTTTTTTATAACTCTCAAACATATGAGTTCGTGTAAACTCTGCTAGTAATACATACTGTATTGTAAGCTGGTTAGGAAGAACAAATAGTGCCCCTAGCTAAGTACAGACAAATAAATCTAGATGAAGTTTAGATAAACCAATGTCAGAGAAGCAGTCCATAAATTAACAGTCTTGAATTTGGGATTGATTTTTCAGCTGGATTTTTTTTTCCTCCCCTACAGTGAAGTCTTTTTGTTAGCACATATATGCAAACTAACTGATCTTAATGAAGCCATTTTGTTCACAGACTTACACACAAAATTAAAGCCACCTTTCCAGGTCATTAGATGTGGAGGGTAAATAACAATATAATTTATTTGAGCTCCACCCTCTAGAATTAAATTCAGATTTTTCTATATTTTTTCTTACAAGACAGATCCTACAGAGCTAGGACGAACAACTCAGTGATTTCTTGTGAGTCTTATATTTAAGTTTTTGGCAATTCAAAGATGTCAGATAAAATGTGTGACCTGAATGTGTACATCCATAATATTTATCTCAAGCAATGAAGTTTCCTTGCACCATGAGACTCTCAGGGAAATTAAAAGGGGCTAATGAGGCTTAAGTATAGATTAGTCTTAATGTTTCTGCGTTTTTAATAAGAACAGGGAATTGAAGATGTTCTTTCCTCCCGGGCTAAGGGTAGGAATTCTTCATAAAACAGCATGGCAGTGCAAGAGAGAGCTGTCAGGGCTCCCAAGGGCACTAAAAGGCCTTCACATCCTAGACCAGCCTCCTCCACCCCTGCCCATACCCCAAGGTCCAGTTTCAGCCCAACCCAAGGCCATCAGATCTTCTGTCCTCACTGAAGGGCAATGGGACATCAACCCAATCCTTAGGGAGCAGCCCTGGCTGCAACCTGGCAGTGACATTTTGCTTGTCCTGGTTTATATCAGGCTAAAAATACTCAGCCAATTCCTCATGGAGATCATACCATCTGCAAGCCCATTAGTGGAGGTGCCACCTGGTCCCACACAGCAGGAGCCTTTCACAAGTCTCATGTCTCCTGCTGGCAGAGCTGGGGCTCCACAGTGTGCTAAGCAATAAGGTTGGCACCACTAGGCTGGAGCTAAGGTCCAACCATCACGTTAGAAGGGAATTTTGGAGAGACGCATGCCTTGGTGGTTTATGGGTGTCTGTTCTTCAGCGCTGCAGATGCTCTCCAGCCCCATGATGCCACGCACCAGGCATGGCTGATCAGCACACCCCCAGCCCCAGCTGGCCCTCATCAGGACAAGGCCTACACACCACTGCCAGGAGGGATGGGACAGGGGTCAGCTGCATGAGATCCACAACTAGTGCATGAGCCTGGATCACAGCTGTGTGCTGGAGATGTCAGGGTGCAGACAGTGCTGCGCCCAGGAAAGGGCATTTGTTCTCCATAATCCAACTCAGAAACATCACCCGATCTTCCTTCGTAATTTCCAGTTCCCTCTTTGTAGTGTGTGCTGGGAGCAATAAGACTTCATTAGTCCAAAATAATTTGTGGACTAGGCCTCCTTAATGGACCACAAAACTTTCATTAATATTAGTTTGGAAGCAGAAAAGAAAAATGAGTGAGAGCCCAGTTCTTGCATACATGGCACATGAAGTGATGTCTCAGTGACACTATTTAACCCAACAGCATAGCAGTAGTCTCTGGCTTGACTTGCTCAGTTTGCAGCAATGCTTTGCTATGTCCTGATATCAGTGAGGCTGGAAGAGACGAGGGACTCCCCCTGCCTGGGACAGCTTGCTGATGCCTGTGCTTGCCTGTATGTCTTTCTCACAGCTTGCTCAGATGCAGTTCTGTGCTCTCTCATGTCTGGACAGGCTTAGCTGGAAAACTAAGTCTCTTAGCGACAGGCTATACTTTTTTCTTTCTGTAATATGTCGACAAATGAAATGGCCGATACAAGCAAGTGGTGGTCTGAAACATACAGTAAATATTGCTGGCTCTACGCTATTTAAGCTCCTTCACGTGCACTAACAGCCTTCTAACCGCGGGGCTGCAATGGTTAGATGTGCTCACCAGGGGGCTGTCGTGCTCCGGGTGAACGCAAAGTACCAGGCTGCAAATGCAGACCTAATTCCATTGCATTAGGTAGCCCCAGCCCCAGCGTTTGTGTTTACTCCTTTGTAAAGCAAAACACACGCGGAAAAAAAAAAAAAAAAAAAAAATGTATTATAACATTGCCTAAAAATGTTCTTCTAGCAGTTGGCCAAAGAACATATTCTGACAACTATGTGTTCAGACACAGCTTTAGCAACTCCTCCAGCTAATTCCACACAAATTCCTATCAGAGTAATATTTAATTCACTAAGCAGAATATCAGGAGAGCTGAACTTTTCACAATCATTTTAACTACATGAAAAATCTGCCTTCAGAGCTGTTTACACTGCCACCACTTTCCCCACAGTGGTGATCCACTAATCTTCCCAATGCCAAGGTAAGATTATTTGTGTAATTATTTCACTTTTTACCTTTCACTGTGGAGTTCTTGCAAAATTTAAGAAGCTGCATGGCATACCCTGAGAACAGAGGTCTCACCATGGGTCTCGAGCGATTTTGGCAGGGCAACAGTTTTAGTGTAAGTGTTTATATCAACCATTTCAACTCCTAAACATTCCCAGCCAGCACTACAGGTAACAACCATGCTGACACACGAGCTGAACAGCTGGACTTAAAATTCCTTCTCATGTAGTGCACGGAGCCAGGCCATTTGAAGTCAAATGAAATGGAGGAACATTTGAAACAGAAGAACATTAGCACCAAGGGTATGCCTCTTTGGAAATGAGTTTCGGGATTTCCATCAGTACCACAAAAGACAGAAGGAAGCTGACCAGGAAGGATTTGTCCAGTGACATACCAGGGCATTTCTAACCATTTCAGAGAGACCTGCAGAGCAACCTATGTCTGGGCTGGAGGACTTCTGCATTGCATTTTCAGTCATGGGTTCTCCACCATCTTCATTTATTCTTCTTTTCTGTCTTCTCTCTCTAGGGTCTGAAATTTTGTTGTCTTTGCATATCACAGTTTCTTTGCTCTGAAAAATGACTGTGCTGTTGGATTGATATTTCTGTCTAAGGTAAAATGTGACAGTGACTCGTATCTCACAAAGATATACCCTTGCCAGCAGTAATTTGGGCACTCTTATGTTTTTGAAGGTACAGTTATAACTGGCACAAAGCTTTTCTGTTCCTTGAAAAGCCTTGGTTAATATTTTGTGATGGAAGTTTGCAACTGGGAGTAAAAAACGTACACATTGCTGATTCACTAAAACACTGCAGCTCCAAGGACAAGAGCTGGGTGAGGTTCAGGCTGTGGGAAGCTGCTCTTCAAAGCCAGAAAGCAGCCTGCTCCTCTCTGCAGGCATTTGTGAAGCAGCAGAACTGGCCAGCGTGCTCACTGACCCTCCCCATGATCCCTCCTATGGGTTTCTCAGCACCTGGCTACACTCATTTTTAGGAGCCAGAGCTGCCCCCAATCCACAGAGCTGACACCACGAGCATCCCACTGGAGCCTGATGGAAGCTCTGCCACCCTGTGCTGTTTCAGGATAAGGCAGCAGCTGCCCCTTCCACATATGTTCAGGATTGAACGTTTCTGAACAAATAAAAAATAAATATATAAATAAATAAATACATAAATAAATAAAAACATAATTAAGCAGATGCAAAATGTTCAGGAAGGCTGTTACCAAATTTTCAGGAATTGAAACCCTTTGAAAAACAGTATGAGCCTCTAGCAAATGTACACCACTGACTCGGAAAAAAAAAAAAAAAAAAAAAAGGAAAAAAAAACCTTTTTGGACAAATGATAAGCTATCATCTTGAAGGAATAAAAGTGAAAAGATTCATATACAAGGTTTAGCACTTTCTTCTGGTTTCTTATCTCATGAAGGGCTTGATGTAAACAGGCTGTTCCTGTGAAGTTAATCCTTTATCTAAAATGCTACCACATGAACACCACTTTTTTGCTCTTGTTTTAAGTTCCCATGAAACCAACAGCCAACTGTCTTGGAGAAATAGAGTCTTCAGCAGAGCTTTAACCTGTGTTGACAGCCACCTTTCCGGAAAAGCTGATTACTCACATAGCTGCTTTCCTGTCTCTCTCTACTGCTGCTTTCCATTCCAGAAGCAGCTGTAAATGTATCAACTGTTGCCTGTGGAAATGCTATACACAGGGAAAACTGTATTTATTGGAAAGCACATGCAGCATATACTGTTACTGTGAATTTTGAGACACTAGGCAGGTTACTTTGTTCAGTCTCCTCCTCTAGAGATGCAAATTCTTCTCTAATAAGATGCTTGTGTTGATTTTAATTTTAGAGCCCGTCCATGATGAGGATTTACCTGTGTTTAATGGTGCTCCAGGCATGCACAGACAGGAGAACAGGGAGCAGCAGTGGTCCAGGACAGGAACAGAGGGTGCTGTTGGATGGTGCACCTGCTGACTTGATGGTGAACCCCAGACTGGCTTTTCAGTACGTGTTCACCTCTCTGGACCCTACCACTGCGAGCAAACCAAACTTCAAAGACCACACGGCATGGCATCCCAACCATCTGGACTACGTGCAACTCGTAGCTCTTGACATGCTCCTTCAGCTGGGGCAAATCCTGAGTTTTCATGAAGAGTTTGTTACAATGAGCACGGTTCGTATTAAACGGCTGTCTATTAACAGAGTTTGTGCAGCTCTGAAAGTGGTTTTAGATCTTCGTTCTGCTACATCAAACAATGTTACAGCAAGCAAACCAAGGCGCGAACTAGGAGTCTTGGAACTGGAGCTAAGATCTGTCAGACAACAGTTAAATGCCCTTTCTCAAGGCTTACTGAAAATGGAGGAAACGTTAAGAAGCATTCATGCAATGGTGAAGAACAGACCAATCCTGAAAAATGCAAACATCAGAGGGTTTGTTGAACTATGGAAGTCACAGAGAGAAACCAAGACCAATTTTCTGTTACCTGGCTTACTAAGACAAGATACCATTCAGACAGCAACCAGTAGAGTCCAGGGTTTTGGGTGCACCCAAACCCAGAGTCCTGGTTTTGGGTGCAGGATGATCTTCTCAGGATGATTCTGAGCAAGGATTCTCCCATATGAGACGACGCACAGAGAGATGATTGTCTTATTTTTGCCAGCCTGCCAAATAAAGCAGTTCCTGCTTGGGAACTGTTCTTTTGCCAACTTTATCTTCTGCACACATAAATAAGCGGCTGCAGCTAAGAATATGAGTCTTTATTATTCATGTTTAGATACAACTTTTCAGGACTGAAATGGCAATCATTTCCTCTGCACCAGCCTGACATTTTCCCAATCAAGCCTTCTTTCTGTGGTGCTTTTTCTGAAACCTTTTTAAAGCCCTCAGTTAAAAATGAATGCATAAATAAAAACCTGACAGAAATACCAGGCACAGGGGCAAAAAAAGCTGTCTCAAAAACCACCATACTACAGGGAGAGGTGGAAGAGGAGGGACAAAAGGCAATGCCAACCAGAGGGGATGGGCAGGCTCTGAGTCCCAGGGCAGGGTGCTGGGAGAGTACAGAGTTTCAGGGTATATATGGGGCTGACCACGTCCCATCCTCACACCAGAATGACCAGAACCACCAGGCAGAAACATCCTTTTTTACCCACTTGCCATGCTCATTTTAAAGCATTTTAAAGGCAGGAGGTGAAGTTCTACTCAGAAGCTGTGCCGCCCAGCTGAAGGACTGGAGATGTCCTGGCAACAGCATCCCCAGTGTGACCACGTGCTGACTGCCATACCCTAGGAAAAGCTCTCTCAAAAGATCTGAATGGAAATGCTGAAACCCCAAGGTGATGTGGTTTTCTTTTTAAAGGAAAAGAATTGTATTCAGAGCAAATAAAAAGTTAAGACTTTCACCCTGAAGGTCATTTCCAAAAACGCTGTCAAATCTGAGATGCTGGGCAGTAAAGCATGATGCACAACTCATGGCATCTGTCTGTAGAAGAGGATTTGTCCATTCTGTCCACCACCAAATGAATAACAACTTGTGATTTCTTCTCATTTTGGTAGCAATGCTCTTCCAGTACTGCATTTTTTATTACTACTTGTGCAAGGACACATTTCCTGTGACCAAAGGTAGGCGTGCCAACAGACCTGCTCACGCTTCTTTTTGCATTTGTTGCCTTCTTCACTCTCACATCAACGTAATGGGGAAATTCTTCACTGCTGTGTAAAGGTAATGACTGAAACCCACAAGCCCCTAACTGATACCAGAAGCAAAAGAAGCAAAAAGCCTCACTCTGTTGCTACAGTAAGAATTAACATTTAAAGCAGAGGAAGGAAATGCCACCATTTAAAATACTTAAAGGAAAAAAAGAAGGCTATTTCTCCTGTGTTGCTGGAATTCAGTGTTACCATCTAGTGGGCCCTCGTTTTATCTTCATCTTCACAGCAACCTTGGCTTTGTTTACTCCTGGTGCACAAATCCTATGCCAGTGATCCATCCACTGCAGGTCAAACAGTACTTAATGTACTGATGGCAATCTTGGTTTTCTGCAGGTGTGAAGTTGCCTAACATTGGGTGTGGGGGATATACTATACAACACCATAAAATACTATAAAATTTAAACTACGGCAGCTGAAACATATGATAAACAAATGCATTTATTTCTTCAATTCAGTGTTGCCATCCCACAGCGAGAGCGGCAGAGTCCATGAAATTCGTCCTTCAGTGAAAGGGATGCTTCAGCCAAAGGTGATGAGGCTCTTCCTTCTGACTTTGAGTGAGTGTGGATGGGGCCCTCAGTCTGAAACAGAGAATCAGCTTTGAAAAGATGCATAAGGATTTTGTTTGAATGAGGGTATATCGCTTGAAAAGACAGCTGTGTTCTGACACGGCAGCCAAATTATGCAGAGTGTGGACCGTGTAAAAAAGGTTATCTTTTGTTAATGAGCCTGTTAGTGCAAACAGCGCTTGTAGCAGACAGTTAATTTTAGCTTGAATTTTCTATTTCTGAAACAGAGCAATAAAATGCCTCTGTTGTTCCAAAATCTGCATTTGATAAGGATTGTTTATCTGGCTCATGGAAAACAGCTTACCAGGAATGCAAAAATGCACATTTTGTCTTCTTCAAACATGGGTGCTTGCTTTTATGCCGGTGATTTTATTTTTTTTTCTTCTAGTGCTGTTTTTCCACTAAAACAAAATTAACTCTTTACAAGTATACATTTTGTAATTCCAGTGCTATGACTGAACTGAATAGACATTTCCTGTCTATCTCAAATGGTGTATTTGTTATCTTTTCTGACTGGTACTGGCACCCAGTGGAAATTTGATGATACTGAGCATACCTGGCAGAGAACAGTCATCTTTCACTGCCAAGTCAGCCTGCAGCATAAAAAGGCCCAAAGGAGAGAAGATGATTACTAACTGTGCTCCACCACCCCAGACATTTTGGGTATGATACCAATTGTGACATGGCTTTGGAAAAGATGAGAAAATTAGAGATTTTTTTTTTTTTGCCTGCTTTTGTTTTTTTCTTCTGTATTCTCTTTTCTTCTTGAAGTTTGCTTTGCAAGTAGCACGTATAAATTCATCTCTCTTGTTCAGTTGCATTACAGCTGGAAGGACATACACACACACATTAAAAGGGGTTTCCCTTTTAATTCTGCACCAAAAATCTATACTGGCATGTGCTGGAGATTTGCAGCACTGTGACTCCACGGCATAAAACTGACAAAAAATGTCTCAACCTCAAAACCAGAATAAGGCAAGAGGAACACCACGTGAGTAGGACAATAGCTAGGGAAGGAGGTTTAGGAGATGAGGACATGATCAGAGGGAAGCTCCTTTGTTCCTGGTTTATCATGGTCATAAAAAACTCTTACAGCAGCAGTACCAATCTTGCCTATTTAAAATAGGCAAGAAGATGGTCAGTAATCATCTTCTCGGAGTAGATAAGAATTATTCCTGCAGCATTACCAGATGCTTACCAGAAGGTTAAGTGAGCGCTGCAGGGTGAGCAAGCACACTTGTGCCTCAGAGTGCTGCCATGCTCAAAGCTATGTGCAGCTCTGCAGGATGGGTATTGCCCATAAGCACATGACGGTAATTTTGGGAGTCAGGTTACCACTGATTAGTGTCATTTCTTTATTGCCTGACAGGCAAGCAAACCCCAGGCACAACAGCACTGCTCTTCACACTCTGAGGAACATCACCAATTAGGAATGGCATCCTGAACTCATGTTAACATTGCCAGCAACCTACATCTGTCATCACCGTGTGTGTGAGGAAGGGGGACCAAGCCGAGGAGCGTTTCAGCACCCCATGAGGAATGCCGTGTTCCTTTATTTGCGTCTCCAGATCTTATTCTCGTTCAGCTTCCCAGACATTCATGTTTTTGCTTGTTGCCTTTATGAAACACATCATGTTTGGCAGTAACTGGCCACAGGCAGCCCTGCCAAGTCCCCAGAAGCTTGTCTCCTACATCTGGTTACAGTTCAAAGATGATTTTTTTTTTCCTCTGAAGTGCCTTCCTAAATCAACAAACTGCTTCAGACTCCACGTCTAGTCTGCATGTCATCTGTGCTAGTAAATAGGAGGCCTCTGGACATATCTCAAGGTGTTTAATGAGCATTGCAGTATAGTTTACAAAGACCACAAACAACTAATTAGCTCTATTATTTAAAATGGGAAAAGGCTTGCTAAATCTGGTTTGGCGAAAGGTTTTCTAACATGATGGATTTTGTACCACTTGTGCCCTGAAAGCACTACTGTTAGTACATTGCTAGGTTCTTCCTTGCTAGGAGTCAGGGCTAAATGATGGGCTAATTTGGAGTTCCTAGACTCTGACTCTAACAGAAGAAAGGATTCACAGTAAGACAGTATCTTCAGTGCTCAGGGGGAATCATCAAAATGATGTCGCAGTATCCTTTCCACTCTTGGGGAGCTTCCACCCCCCAACATGCTTAGCACTAGGTATCTCCATTCATATAAAATTTTCAAGAAATACCACAGGGATTTGATAGAAAAGAAATTAACCTAGAATTACAGGACATAATGCTCATTATCCGTCTTTTGGCATAGCATTGAGCAGGGAAGTTAAGGGTAAGCCTTTGACCAGATGTCTACTCTTCTCCCACCAGATCCTTAGGGTAAGTCTCCAGCTTACAGAAAAGTATCACAATGCTTCTGTACCACAGGCATTGCTGTTTCATTAGTGTAGTGGGTAATAGCCTATGTGGCTCTGAAGACTTCGAAAAAGGAGGAGTTCGGGAGGACAAAGAGTTGTTACAAAGGATGTAATTTGAAATATCTAAATGAAATTAAAGGAAATCATATGCTGAAAAATAAATGAATGATGCCATTTTGTCAGGACACAAAGCAGAGTGGATGAAGCAATTACAAAACCAAGAAAAATCTCACCATCTGTAAGAATGAGACAAGATAATTTTAATTAATTATTTGTAATTTTATTTAACTTCAGAAGATCCATTACTGATTCTTCTCTTCAGGACTTGGTGAGCTGCCTGCAAAGGTATGCGTTTTGTTTCTGTACTACAGGAATAAACTCCTATCACATGAAACCTCTTACTCATATTGGAAGCTTTTTCCTCTTGTCTTGCTTTCAAAGGAGATGGCTAACAATAAAAAATAGAAATATACTGGATAGACAATCTGCTACTTATTTTCCTTTCATCAGTTGGTGAAAAATTTGCAAAAACTACATAGAACACAAAAAAACAAAACAAAAAAAAAAAAACCTTTAATTGTTTCACTGAGACAGATGCATACTGCTAAATATAGATTTTAGAGAACTGTTGGTTTCTAAGTTCATAGGATTCATTTCCACTGCTTCTCAGTGGCTCTTTCTCATCCCCCATGTCATTGTCTTTCATTTGTGCAAAATAGGCAGGAGAAGCTTTGCATTCATAGTGCCTGTCAAGAGACTTGAGGTGGATCAACATATGAAGAGCATAGGCAAGAACCAGCAGCAGAATCAGTGACATAACCAATCCCATAAGTATTGCTGGAGAGAAAAAAGATGCACAATCTTTTGCATAGGCAAAATGTCCTTCTTGAATGTTAAAGCCTTGAATCTACAAAGGGAACAGAAGAGCTCATGTTAAACAAAGTATTTGTTGTGCTGCTTACAAACAATTTTATGAATTTGCTCTGGTGCCAGTAAGAACTTTTAATTTAATATCATCATGTTACAAAATTGTATCGAGCTGTGCTAGCTGGAGTTAATGCTCAGAGTTTATCCAGGTCAGTCTTCCAGAAAACGCCAGTTATTCTAATCCCCCTCACTCTGCTGCCCAAAGGATTTGCAGTTTTTATTTTAAACAAAACCTTCTATGATCTCTCTTGATAGCCCAGTCACATTTAATTGTAAGCATGGTACCGTACCTTTCTAGTTTACTGTGCATTTCCAGCATAATTTGTGAAGAATCTCCAAGCTCTCTGTTTCAAACTGCACCAACTTCAATGCACCAAACAAGGTATGCTCAATTGCCTACCCTAATATTAGATTTTTATCATTGGATTCGAGTGTGTGGCACATGGCAGTGAAACAACAAAATTACATGAAGTTGCATTTAACTACAGACAATACCACTAAGTTTTATTTGGGGCTTCAGTCCTAACATGAAGTTCACCAGTTCACACTCAAAGATTGTCTCCTTTGCTAAAATGGGTCCACAAGCATTTATTACCTGGGGAGAAAAAGGGGGTCAACTTTCTCACCCAGTCACCTTTTTCAGCTATTTGACAACACAGGTCCCACATCTCTGCATTTATTTACTTACATACTTATTTGGCTTTTCCTTTATTAAAAGGATTTTCTTCCAGCCTAAGTTTTTGCTTTTTTATTTTCTTGCCCTGAAGGAGATAAATAAATTGGGGTCTATGGATGTTACAAAAGATCCTTCTTCACAGACCTCAGAGTCTGGTGTGAAATAGTCAGCTCTGGGCAATGAAACATGCCTAACAAGGGTGAGCTAGAGAAGGACACAGTTCAGTCAGGGATATCAGACAGTCAGAGGTGGGAACCATCCCCTAAAACTTAGGTGTCTAAAAGCAAGACATCCTAGCCCAGTCATCTTGGGCTCAGTTATTACTAAATATCAAAATACAGGTATTTTCAGATCATGATTAATCTCATCCTAAAATAAGGACTTAAGATGAGTCAGAGGAATTATCCACTGGCTTTAGAGGCAGACTGAGGTGACTGTAACCAGGGCAAAAGGTTAAAATACCCAGTCTTCAAAAGTTGAGTGAGATGAATCCCATACTTGGTGGCTGATGCTGCTGTTGATGTCAGGTTTTAAGAGCCCAGCTCAGAGACATCTAATGTTGACAGTTAAATTCACTTCCTTCACAAAAGAGAAACCCCAGCAAGAAACTATGGAAAATCTATATAGCCCTACAGCTCTACAACCACAATAATTTAAATTTTCATTTCTATTCAATTTCCATTTGATGTTCTATGGAGATCCCATAAACTGTACATGGGAGGTCACTATACCTCATAGGCACTTAATTGCAAAATTCCCCATCAGTCTACCCATGGGATCCATTTGGCTTAATTCCACCTTACCTGGAAATCAATAAAAGTGACTTCCCAAAGCTTTGAAACATCATTTGCAGAGCTGGGTATCAGGAGTGCATCATATCTCTGCAAGCTGCTCACATGTTCACAGTGGAAGGAGTAACTCGCTGGTGCATATATTCTTGTTGCATTAAATGTCGCCAGTACGGAGTGGTTGTAAAGAAGCTGCAGTCTGTGTAAGCTGAACCAGTTCTGAACAGACAGCTCATAATAGCTGGTTGTTAGTAAGAATCTGAAAATATTGTATGGGAAGAAAGATGAGTAAGATCAAAAGTCTAGGAGTTGGCACCATTAAGTTCACATGTCAATCTTAGAAGACACTTCCTCAAGACTTCAGTGATCATTTTGCAACATGACCCAAAGTCCACGAGTAAACAGAGTAAGTTTTATTGATGTCAGTGAGAATTTGCTCCTGAACGCTTCACGTGTGAAATGTGTTGCTCATGCCAAATATACTAAACTGTTCGTATGGAAAACTTCACTTTTGTTACCTACATTGCAGCACATTTATTGGTCTCTGTATATTATAATTTCACACAGTCCCAGAGCAGACTACTGGCATCACAGAGAGCACTGTCGGTTACAATACATACCCCTAAATGCTTGTGTGGCCTAAACTTTAAGTATAACACACTAAGTTGGAATGAGCAGATGAGGTGTGGAAGACTGAAGGCTATAGTGATACGATCCAACACACACTCGGCTTATGCTTCAGTCTTGGTAATACATAAACCACATAATAACACAAAATTATTTATCAGGAAATACTGTTTTCTTCGATCACTGAGAAGCATACTTAAATTAGGTCATAGTTTCATGCCTGTGCAGACCATACTATCAACTTTTTCAACAAAATTCCCCCCCAAAAAAGTGTAACTAACTAGCAAGAGTTAGCAAAAATCTCAGACATGGGAAGATTCTACTCAAATGAGATGATCTGAACTTTTCTCATGAGTAGAAAATCCAACATAGAAGAAGAAAAGCCTTAATAAAATGGAATAGCCAAGCAAATGGCAGCCTGCAAGTGTCTTGGTTATACCAGAGAATCATAGAAAGGTTTGAGTTGACAGGGACCATGAAAGATAATCTAGTTCCTACCCTGCTTCCTTGGGCAGGAACACCTCCCACTAGATCAACATACCATATAATCAACAGTTCTACCAGGTTATTTTTGCTTATATAAACTCTCCCCCCCAAAATTACACAAGCAACTGCATAACAATAGATACTAACACGTGATTACCTAACATTTTGCTTTAGCACATAACTTACCTAATAACAAGTCCCTTTAGATTGCCAATGTCTCCAAACTTCAGAGAAAGCCTGGGTCAAAAAGCAAGTAATGTCAGGCTAGATAAAAACTTCAGAAGTCTTAAGAGAAAAAATAGCACAAAAGATTGAGTCATACATAAAACCTTCTACTCGGTATACCTTTAAAGTCAATACCAAAAAAAAGAAAAAATTTTGAATGAGGCCTAGACTATCCAGAAACAACAGAACTGAAAGATCAATTTTTGACATACATCCCACTGTTTCCAACCTTGGTTGATAATTGGTTTTATTTGATCTCTGTGCTCCTTCTCAAGTCAACAAGGCTAATCTATAATACAATCTCTTAATCGTGTATCACCAGTGTATGTCATTAAAAAGAGCTACACATAATCCTCCTCTTTTTAGGTACTAGAGCATAACAAATCCATATGTTTTTTGAGTTCAAACTTGTGCATCAATAGAGAAATAAAAATGCACTGGCTGTGAGGCAGCTCTACAAAGCTTATGTACAGTCAATATGGGCATCTTAAGTTTACTTAAGTGAAAGGCACTAGCAGGTTCGCTGTAAATTAGGACATGAAGCTCCACATGCATTCTCCAACAACTCTTTAACGATCTCAGGAGTTAATGCACCATAGCACGGTGTAGATGGAACACAGTGAAACCATGCAGCTTCTGAAAGACTTTTTGAACGTAATGCTAAAGAATAAACAAAACAAAACAAATAGATAGATATATGATTTCATACAACATGTAGATGTCTTCTGCACATTCCATACACTGAATCTAGACCATCCCTTGTTTTATTACAAAGGGAAATCAGGGACTGAGGATAGCAATATCACAGATGAGGATTAGACACAGGAAAACGCATAGCTGCCTGATCCATAACTTGGTGCTTAAAATAAATAAACAAATAAATAAATGAAAAGAAATCCTGTGGGCTGGTTTACTATATTTACATGGCAAATGCATATGCATTTGGGGCCATGTCCTGGCTCCAGCTACTCTGCATTGATCAGACAGTATAAAGCAGCTTGGAAGCTAATCTAAAGTCACAACAGAGGATTGTCTTAACAAAGAAGGCTGGAGATGAGAGAAGTTTAAGAGACTTTTCTGGGGTGAGAAAAACAGGGCAATTCATCATGTGAGCACTCAGCCAGATAATCCACTGCCTAAGTTGCTAAGCCACTATCCATCATATTTGAGAAGCTGTGGCAGTCCAGTGAAGTTCTCACCGACTGGAAAAGGAGAAATATAACCCCTATTTTTAAAAAAGGGAGAGAAGGAGACAAGGGTAACTACAGGTCAGCCAGTCACCTCTGTGCCCAGTAAGATCATGGAGCAGACCCTCCTGGAAACCATGCTAAGGCACAAGGAAAATAAGGAGGTGACTGGTGACAGCCAACAGGGCTTTGCTACGGGGAGATGATGCCTGACAAACCTGGTGGCCTGCTATGATGGGGTTACAGCAATGGGGGATGGGGGAAAAGCAGCTGATGTCATCTACCTGGACTTCTGTATAGCATTTGACACTCTCTCAATGATATCCTTGTCTCTAAACATGGATTTGACAGGTGGGCCACACAGTGGATAAGGAATTGACTGGATGGTCACACTGCGTTGCAGTCAGTGGCTCAATGTCCAGGTGCAGATCAGTGTTCCTCAGGGGACAGTACTGGGACTGGTGCTGTTCAACATTCAAAGAGCTGAGGTCACTAAGACTCATGTTTTCTCTAGGTATCCCAAATAAATCAAGCATAGAACATGTAAGAAAGCATCACCATTGTGAAGGTGTAGCAATTTCCTCTCTCTGCAGAACAGAGGCGGAAAGGCTCAGTAGTCACAGTATTTCTCTTGACATAGGCAAAAAAATTCTAACCTCAGCTTCAAACAAAGCACCGAGGTCCTGCCTGCCTTTAGCACCTGTGTCCCTATTTTGAGACTACTAAAAGAACATGAAAGAAAGAATGATAAGGTCAGATGTGACAGATAAAATCACTCCGGACTCACAGATTTTGAGATCAAACATCAGACGTGTTTTTTACACGGATAGAAGGCATGCCAAGGGCATCCTGTAAAGTTCTGTTTCCTGATTCTTCCTGTAGCTTTTCTTAATGTATGGTGTGTTCTACAAATTCCCAAATATCTTCCAATACATTGCATCAAGCAAGAACATTGCAAGAACAGCATTGTGGTGGGTTGACCACAGCCAGCAGCTAAGCCCCACAGAGCCACTCTCACCCACTGCCCATCTCCACTTCAGTGGGACAGGAGAGGATACAAAGAGAGAAAGCTTGTTTGTTAGGACAGAGCTCCATAAATGAAGGACAGAAGGCTGAAAATTGTTCAGCAACCACCAAAACATAAGTCAACACTGTTTTAGCAACAAGTCCAAAACAGAGCACTATACACTGTGAAGAAAATTCAGCAAATGCCAAGTTAGGTGTTCACTGCCTAATTTTTAGACTACCAGAATGGAACCAGCAACCTGGTATAAGATGTGGAGCCAAACTGTATAGTACGTGGAGGAAGAAAATTTTTAGGGTACACTACAAAGGAGATAAAAAAGAACCTGCTTTTCTAGTATGGCCATGGGATTGGAGGATTTAGGATCTAGTTAGGTTTAACATATATTCTCACTCACATTAGGCAGGAGCAAGGCATTGAACTGTTAGTGCTGAAGTAATGCATGACAGACTGGGATGCAGATTCCAGTTTTTTTGGAGACCCTTCAGGTCACACATAAAACTCTAGTGAATTCACCTTTCAGATTCAGCAACTCACAAATCATATCATGGGACCCGGGGCTACCCAATTCTGTCTCCAAATACGTGGGTCCAAAAGTATATAACCCATGCCGCCATGCTGCCTGCAGTGTCAGGCCACTGTAGGAAGGAGCTTGCCCCTGAGGTACCAGGGCTCGACACCAGATATTACAAGGCTTGTTCCTTCAGTATTTATTTACTAGACTTGTTATCTGGTACTAGTTTCACTAGCATCTTACATCGCATTGTCTTCACTGCAGTTTGAATCTCCAACATCCACTGTTGCATGGACACCAAACGTCTTCTCAGTCAAATCCAGCTGCGTGTGGTTTTCAAACTTAATCATGATCCTCTTGGCCCAGAAGAGAATGCAGGGTGTGCCGTTAACCGTGACGTTGAGAGGGCTGTGGTGGCTGGGGGTGAACGGCCTCCAGGATGCTCTTTCTAGCTGTTCTTTCCTGCTCAAGTTGTAGCTGACAACCTGATGGGCCGCACACAAAAAAAGTATCAAAAGATGGGCATTTCAGTAGTTACTCTCCATCCTACCACAATAAGTAAGGTCAGCACTTGCAAAGCACCTTTGGAGCAAGTTTTCAGCTGCAGCAGTACTGAACTGAGGGAGCAGAGAGGTCTCTAACAAACCCCTTCCTACCCTGGGACTGGCAGCGCACCATGCAGACCTGTAGCTCCAGCATGACCACCCAGAGAGCCAATGTAAGTTAGATTTGTTCTTCTAGTTGCTCTAGCACAGAATCATTGGGGAAAAGGACATTTTTGGCATGCTCCCGTCTCACCCCAGCACACACAAAGCTGCCCAATATCAGAAGTTGAAGCAATGATAGAATCACAAGCTGCTCACCACAGCAGAATGCCCTGTAGGCCAGCTGCAGTTCATAAGACTGAATCCTGGGAACTACAGGTTCCACGTCCTCTCTGGACATCAGAAAAAATACTATTCATTTTGAGCCAAAGAAAGACAATTTGGTTGTGAGGCAGTGTAATTTGAGACTGTGAGTTAGGACTCAGAAATGCTTTCAAAAGGTAAGAGTAATTTTCATATTTGAAACTAAGATTTCCAGACACCAACTCTTTGCCAGCTGTACATAGGTCCTAGCTGAATATAATAATTCATGTAACATCTGCATGGCTGTTTTGCAAGCTATATCATTGAGCAAATTCAAATCATATATGAACAAGAGAGGTGTTCTGTGTTTCAGTCATAAACACCATCTTATCAGGCTCCAGAAGGGACACAGTTAAGCCCCAAAGCTTTGTCTTAGCTTAAAGAGAGATGGTTTTTTTTTGTTGTTGTTAAGATTAGCAAATCATGTCTCCCAGCTCAGGCCCTGAAAGACCCTTTTGATACTTGACCTTACATATGGCACAAGACTGCTTTAGGAATTAAAATGAGTAAGTGCTCACAGCAACAAGCAGAAAGCAAGGTAAGAATGAAAGAGATTTTATCAACCAAGTATTTACATTAGGCTGTATAACTGCAGGGTTTTTGACAGGGAAGCCTCTGCCTCAGTTTTTAACAAAACCTACAAGCTGGACTCAGGAGTAACTCCCACCCAATTTAAACAAACACCAGTTTTGACTCAGATATTCTTTTAGTAACAAGTAATATAAGCAAAATACTGGCTACTGCAGCCAAATGGAGTTGCACAAAATATGGGCAGCATGATTTGATTCTTTTAATATGACCCTGTGCCTGAACCCAGTGCCAATCAGCACAAGAGGTGGCAGTAGAAGTCCTACCTCATGTCTCAGAAAAGCAGAAGATATATCGTAATGCATGTTATGAATCAGTACCACAATGATTCAGAGAATTTTGTTGCCTATTTCTTGTAAATAACAGATTAATTCAATAATATAAATTTAAAAGATTGCAATATATTATGACAAATATATATATACTTTACAGATTACAGATAGAGTTCTTTCTGTAATTACCTGTGTAACTGCTACTTGATTTACGATAAATTTTGGCTTCA
This sequence comes from Aythya marila, assembly GCF_965140915.1. Lineage (NCBI taxonomy): Eukaryota > Metazoa > Chordata > Aves > Anseriformes > Anatidae > Aythya > Aythya marila. The sequence continues at coordinate 80,155,707 of NC_139080.1, read as the reverse complement.
CACCACCATCGTAGCGTCGACCTGCAGATGAAAGTGTTTTATGAGCCTATGAAGAAAACATTCAATCATTCATACAAGCATAATTTTGCGTGTTCTGATGCAAATAGTTAGCAGCCATGCACAAAATATGTTTTTCAGAATAACTGATTTTGTTTTAGGAAATATTCGGCTTGATGTAAATATTGCCTTCAAAATATCCATCTTCCAGTTTAGTTTACCTTTATCATATAACAAGGTTCCTCTTATTTTCATTGAATATCTTACCATCTTTACAGAGAATTTCTTTCCCTGAACCGAACAGAGATGGAAACCTCTGACAAATAAACTCATGGACTGCCTGGTTGCCAGGAGAGTGAAGATTCACAGGTGAGAAATCACTTCACAGACACTCTTATAGCTCCATCCTTTAAACATTTAACTTTTTTCATTTGTTTACCAAAAAAAAATAAAAATAAAAATAAAAATAAAAATAAAAATAAAAATAAAAATAAAAATAAAAATAAATAAATAAAAAATAGTGAATCCTTCTTCCTTCCCTATTTTCACTATGTCTCAGACTCAGTCAGTACATGATTATTTCAAACAGTCAAATCCCTTAAAGGTTATCTGTTAAACATGGATATGCTTTGACAAAACATTTGACAACAGTCACTAATACCAAAAGAAGCAACAGCTGGGAATGAAAAAATTGTAGTAACAGAGACAGTATCCAGGTATTCAGCCCACTGAAAGCCTTACCAGTACTCTGCAGAGTATCTTGGTCTGAAAACACACGTGAACTGGAAGAGAAGAGAAAAATATTTGTTTTACAGAATCTGGATTTGAAGTCTGCAGCAAGATTATTAGTAAGAGCTCCTGTTGCTCAATCAATGTTCAATCAATAAAACACTCAAAATGTAACTCAGATCCCTGGCTGGTTAATGTCACAGGAACAGGACAGGACAATCCTGAAGACAGTATACGCAGGCTAAAAATACCTCATTTTCAGAGGTTCCTGATGTGGATTTTCCTCTCAGGCATTCCCATGTCCTTACTGTATCAACCAAAGGCTTCATGATTCCTCTTGTACACTTCCACAACCACCAGAGGGCTGTGCCTGCTCCCAGAGACCACAGGCAGCAGCACCTACCTACCTGCACTGTCTGGTAGATGGAGAGCAGCCTTCCAGATGCTTTGGATGAGAGGAACTGAAACACTTCCAGCCCAAAAGCAGGGTGCACCAGGATAACACTGCACGCACCCCAGGCCCTGCTGAGGATCAAGAGCAGCACATCCAACTGCTCCAGGACAGAAAAAATGTATCAGGCTAGCACGCCTTGAGCCTGGACATATGGATATCTAAAGACGGCTCCTGAAGGGCTCCAAACAATCTCAAATCCCATGGAAGTCAACATGCAAGGCAGGGAGCAAGTGAGGCACGTATCAGGTGACAATTATCAGGCTCACAAAATTTACAGCCTTTGATTTTCTTCCTTTGGTATAGTTCAGAAAGACATCTTAAGCTGATGTAAGTAAGATCTGCTTTCCTGAACTGGAGAATCAAGTCCAGCAAATTTACTCACATCACCAAGGGGGGCTCTCCATTAGGACCAGGCTCCACTTTTTGAGTCACAGGTAACACCTTGACAACCCCTCCTGCCCCCTCCACACCACAGCAGCTTCCTGAGGACCTGCAGCTCTTTACTGTGGATTGATCTGCCTATCTCATGCAGCATGTCCACTCTCACACCCACTACCAGCACCCCCAGCAGGTGGGCACACTGGCCAGCAGCCCTCCCACACTCACAGCCCAGTATATCCCTGAAGGAGCTTTGCATGCGCTGGCCTCCCCCTGCATGCAGTGCCTCCAGGCCACGAGGGATGGCAGAGAGGCAAGAGGAGAGGACTTTCCTCACAGCCACTTCACATGGGAATGTGCTTCTCTGTTCTTTTCTTGCTTTCTTACCAGCTTTCAAACCCACTACAGAAGTAAAATACTTGAAATGACACATGCAAAGACCAGAATATGGGAGGGCTTCAAGCGGGAGAGATACCAACCTAACTGCCACCACAGCATCCCTAATGGCAGGCAGGTGTGAGAGCATCATATCGCCACCAGAAGAGAAACGTAGAGCAGCCTCAAAGCCTGCCCTGCTTGCTGTCATGCCCAAGCAGCTCTGGCAGTAAGGGAATTAGATCCCACTGAACCTGACTTGCCTGAAACCCATGGGAATTTTACCAATTTCAGCAAAGCCCAGATTTCTCACACAGTATCTTGTTTGTGCTCATGGTTCAGAAGGGCAGGAGCCTCTTTCTTCTGAGCAGCACCTCTTCAGGGAGAACATCTTTTCACAGGCATATTCTGTGCTGCCAATAATAGATCTGCCGTTGTCCCCTGCAAGCTCTTCAAACCCACAAGGCAAAAGAGACAAAAATGAGTGGAGTCCATGTCCCAGTTTGTCACTTTGTCACCAAACACCAGGTCTGATGAGCAGCGTGGCTCCAGAGCACCAGGCAGGCTGCTCAGCCTCTTCAGCAACCAAGGCAATAAAACAGAAGACAGTCTCCAGAGAAAACGTGACAGAGTACGAAAAGACAGCTAAGCTCCACAGCCCCCACACCAGTGACTTTAATCTGAGCTGAAAGAACCTTGACAAGATCTCACGTTCAAAAGGAAGTTCAATATAGACGACACTGTTTAAAATCAACCTGGCAGTTTTAATTACACACAGTGAGCCCAACTCCTCCCTCAGCCAAGAGTGTTTAAAGCCCAGGGACTTCAGGGAGGCTGTGCACTTCCAAGTGCCACAGTCTCCTCACCACCGTCTTGGAGCCAGGGCTTGGCACTGAGCTGAGGCCTTGCGGCAGCTCACAGGTCCCACAGCCCTCAAAGATACATGGGAATGACTCCCATTTTGACAGGTACCTTAAAAAGGGCTGGTTGGATCCACTACAGTTCCCTTATCTGCCTGCCCATGACCTAGCCATGAGCCCCTTTTTTTTTTAACCCACTGCTTCACAAGGAACCAGCAGGAGCAGAGGCCTTGTGCTGTGCCCACCCAAGCAGAGCAATGAAGAGTATAATCCCAGAGCAAACTTGGAAACTGTAACTGCAGCAGGATCCCACTGAGATGCATAAAGACCTGGCATTTCTCACCTTTTCTTACCTAAGGCTCGCTATAGCCCAAGCTCCACCAGAATGCCGCCATCAGAACACGCAGCAGACTTCTGCCATGGAGAACTGGCTGTCATAAGAGATGACTGCAACAGACCAGATTTTGTTCTCTTGCCCAGGCAAAGCTCTCTCTTAAGTTCCTTAGTGATTAAGAACATGGTCTTTGCTATTTGAACCCATCAAAGTTTTCTTTTCTAGTCTGTCATGACAGATTGTGCCTTCAGGACAGAGAAGGCAGCAGCTCATCTGGGCATTTTTTCTTGACAATAACTATAAAAATGAGGCACAACAAAAAGGACTTAATGTGAATTATTTTGTTATAAAAACTTAAGTTATATTTAGTTACATCTATATATATTTAATTATCCTTAGTTATACAGTTATCTTTCCTGCACATGCTTAGTTAAAAGCTCAAGGCCCATTATTTCGTTTTGGAAATTGCCATGCTGAGGCATGCAGACTACGATGAGAGGAGACAGGTGAAATTGCATAATCCAGTTCACTTTGTTATTTGACTTGAAAGGTTCTTCTGCCACTCTGGAAAGAGGAAGGGTTGTTTTTGGTTTTTGATTGTCGATTAAAAAAATAAACATTACTTAGCACCCATCTGGGATGATGCTAACACCGTGGTTGTGCTGAATAGGTTCTCCTTGAGGAATACTAATTGATAAGCAACTTCAAGCCTTCAGGAGAGCATGCAATGAATATATGAGGTATAATAATTGCAAAAACCTTTGTGGGGTTATACTCTGAACAGAATAGTATCAAACACTCCACACAGACCATGAGGCTCAGGTGAGGAGCCTGTGACAATACAGTTTGACTCCTTTACTTCACATGCGGTACACCACAGCAATGCACAGCCATGATGCTCCTCAACAAATGCCACGTTTTCTTATCTCAGCATGAAGCTGCTCAAATATAGATGAATGTGCACAGCTAATGAAATATTCATGCTTTTATGAGGAATGCAGTGGAGACAGTGACCCAGGAACCACTGCTAAGTACCACGGTATGACAAATACTGTCAGCCACATGGCACACATCTGGGAGGCCTGCAGAAGCATACAAGTGAAGAACCTCCACCTAGGAGGCACTAGTTTAGGCAGAAGTACTCCTGTTTATTACCCCATTTATCAGCAATGCCAGCTGTCTCCTTACCACATGAAACCCCCTCAGAGAAAGGACTTAGCCATCAAGTCAATGCTTGCAGAGTTTGTTTGCCCTGGTACAGCCCAACCACTATGGCACAGGCAGTGTATCAGTGGCACAAGGGAAGAATTACCTCCTTGTCTCTGAACAGCCACACGCTGATGTTGATTTTATCAGGTCTATCAACTGCCTTTGACACTTACATCCCTGAGGTGTCACAGAAGCGTGTCATCTGTGACAGAATGGGTGGCCTTCAATAACCACCCTGCTGTCAAATAAGCAGCCTTTCCAACCAAAGGCGAGCTGGAGAACTGACAGGTGACCTCTGGTAGCTAGGCACTTTTGCCCTCTGATGAAGCATGCTGCATAGGATAAAAGCATTGAAAAATAAAAAAAAATAATAATAATAAATAAATAATTAAAAAGGAAAAGAATGATGCAACAAAAATATGTATTCCCTGGTATACATAGAAATGTTAACTACGTTAATGGGAGACAGGACACTAGCACTAGCTAGCCCTAGCTAGAGCTTTCTTCTCCACTGCCTGCAAAACTATCAGCAAAGAGTGGCTGCAAATCAATAAGAGAAAATCATTTTTAGCAAACCCAAATATAGGCTAGACTTTTAAATGTGCAATATTTTTTGGCCACTCTATGCTATAGCAACTTCAACTTCAACCACATGCATAGTGTATGCTTTGATGACTGAAATATTTCTTTACCAGTTCATAGGTAACTATTCCAGATCCACTCAGACATGCATGCTGTATGTTGAATTTACCATTCCAAGTATGTCAGGAACCCATATGAAATTGGCTTAGCCCTAATACAAAGCACTGGAATGACTAATCACTATGTAAAACCCAATTAAACAAGATTATAAGTATAAAGAAGTGTAAATTCCCTCTTATCAGATAACATTATCCATCTACATAAGATAACAAAGTCTAATTTGTTTATCTGAAAAAGTTCATATAGACTCCAGCCCTTGAAGAGTAGTCTTTTGGCCACTGAAGAGAGCCAAATGAATAAAGCTGGCACTCAACTGTAACCAAGTGTGCAAGCCATATAGGTAGTTTTCATGCCATCAGTTAAATAATTTGAGGGAAGCGAGATTCATAGCCGCCTTTTACTCTTCATATTGCTGCTCCCACAAAGTGCATCAGATGGTAAAACCTACTCTACCATAGTATTTACTCCAGAAATATCACTGTCCAATATTAATACTGTCCAATATTAATACTGTCCAGCTGCAGACCACCTCACTGACTGCTGAGCTAGTTTCAATAATTTATGAAGTATTTAGTTGGAGAACAATGGAACATTGTAGGGACATTGGTCATAAGTAATTTCTCTGAAGTTATTAAACTAGAAATGCAAGTCTGAGAGATCAGATTCAGGAAAAAATCTAGTTCCTTCTAAGAAACGTTCTTAACAAAAAATGTTATTGAATTTAAAATGTGTCTTTTAAAGTTATATCATTAATAAACATCTACAAGGCTCGTGTCTCTTTATAGCATTTAAGTATTCTAATTTTGGTATCCTCATCTCTGATGGGATGCAGTCAGACAGATTGGCATAATTATTTTATAATGTACTGTGTATTGTGGTTTGATCTATGTCTGAACAGAATCAGAACTGACAAGACACTCATTTGTTTTTAATATAAATAACGAAATTGAGCTCACAGAAATTCTACCAGTTTACAGGTATGATCTCACCTCCACTGAATGCAAAGGCTAAATTCCCATTCAATTCAATGGCATCAGGACCACAACTGCATTTCTTACTTTTTATTAGAATAAAGTTCATGTAATGTTTCATTGCTTTGTTTCACTCAAATCTTCATCTGATTGCAGAAAAGTGCAGTTATTATAAGGCACTAACAAATCTGCAAACTGGCAGAGGAGAGTGCCAAGTAATCTATTTAAATGAAAACATATTGCAGCACTTATTGGTCACTGACTACCATCTCTCGTAATACAAGCTTAAGCAAATCACCACATGTCCTTCTTGCCTTAAATGCACAGATTTTATTGCCAGCTGTGATCTTCATCAGCATATTTGATCCTTGTGTTATTAGTGACTTTGGAGCATCATTCTACTAATACAGTTTAGACTATTTTCACTTTTACAGTGCTTGCCTTTAGAAAATCCTCTTGCTCTTGCTCTGATTCAGGCTTCCTATTTATATTTCACTAAAGAAAGAAATGTCATTAAAAAACAATGATGAATGCAAATCTCTAGTAATTTCATAATTTTAAGATTATATTTTTTTGCAATTTTGAATTCACATTTTGAATACCCATTCTACACAAGTAGAATATTTTAGCACCTATGTTTCTTGGAGTACTTTTCACACCTTTGCTGTTACTTTATTTATAACTCTGTTTTTATGTAGACCAGGGAAAGTCAGAGTGAGAGAATCATTAAAATGTAATGTAACACAGATGCTCAGAAAACATCAGTTTTTAAACCATTTTTACTGTTGTATATAAAATTGTTTTAGAGTCACATTTTTATGCAGCATAGGCTCCAGAATAAATTCTGTATTAGTCCCATGTGTTTTCAAACCTGGAAGGAAAATTAAAACCATGCCCTTCCAAACAGTCTGAACTGCAGACAAATCTGCTCCCACACAACGCAAATAAATGACAGTGCTTAACACACGCACTCAACTTCACCAGCACAGCTAATCGACCAGCACTCACCTGCCATCCGCCACCACAGACACCGAGAGCCCGCCACATAGGAGGAGCAGCAAGAAGCTGACCGCCGCGTTTCTTTCCATGGGGATGAGAGCCGGTGCCTCCACACCAAGCACATCTGCTCCTCTGTGCTCGGGGGGGAGCAGGGCAGCCCCGCACGCCCTGGCTGAGTGATGGACTGCAGATGCAACCAATGGCAGGCAGCATCTGCCACTCCATCGCCGCACTGGTACCCACGGGAGAAAGTCTTGGTGTGCTCGGATTTATTCACGCCGGCTGCCGGCGCCAACCGCGGGCACGTTCCACATCCCTGTGCATGGAGGGTTGGTAGTGTGGGGGGAAATTGTATCAGGATGTGGCGTGTCTGCTCCAGGAAAGCAAAAACAGGTGGTCTCTCCAAACTCTGAAATTACACTGAGGCTGGACCGGAGAGCGTTTGTTACCTGTTAATCAAACCTAGCCCTAAAGAAAGGTGAAGGCTGTGTTTCCAAACAGCTCTGAAATTTCCCAGCCTGCATGATAAGCTGAAAAAGGATTACATGTATATTAAAGAAGTCCTGTAATACCTTTATTATAGCATAGTACCCCCATTTCACAGATACAAAAGCAGACATAGACAGCTCAGCAGTTAAACTCTCAGAACCGATTTCCTTTCCTCTGCTTTGACTCAGTTTGTGCATGTTCAGATTTCTGGCTCAGTTGTTTTTACGCTTACAGATAACGTGAAGCAGGACCACAGTTGTTCAGTGTCCACAGAATTTCAGCGCCTCAATTTTGGGATTGCCAGGTTAGGTGCCAGGGTCCGCAGGCAGCAGTAGGAGCACGGCAGGTTGGTTCTGGGCGCTGGTTCAGGTCGCCTTGGCAAGGATACGTGGGTTGGAGGTGTGGGTACCTCTGTCCTAGACCCTCTGCTCTAGTCAGCCTCTTCAAAATGGACTTCTGACTTACCTGTGCTGGCTAAGAAGAGGGCAAGGAACAAAAAATGATACCTCAAACCCTACGGCCTACGTGCTATCTCCACCAGCCGGCGTGATCACCGAGTAAGACCTACTTCACTGATTACGAGCTCCTGGCTATTGCATTCCAGATACAAGATTAAGATAGGAGCTTTAGCGCCGTAACTATTCAAAAGGATTTACCATCTTAATTTCTCTTTCAGTGATACAGAGAGTATTCATTAATCTTAAAAATCTCTCAACAGCTTGTCCTCAGTAGTGCTGCTTCTATCCAATTTAAGGATGAACCCGGATACTTATGTGAGAATCCCAGCTTGAAAAATGAGATGGAGCACAGCAAAAAAAAAACTAGTACCAGCTGAAAATATTATTTATTTATTTTTTCTGTGAAACATCATAAATGTATGATGATAAATGTAAACTAATTTCACTGATATAGAGACATAGGTCAGAAATTTAGGAAATCCTGGAAGGAGGCAAAAGTGCCACACATCTTTCTAAAAACTTGTGAGCCAGTAACATCACTGACATACTATTTTTTTAGTAATCCTGATCTATATTTCCTTCTAAATAAGTTAAAAATAAATAAGGCACAGAGAGTCTTCCTCATTCTGCCTTGAGATTTAACATGTGCTGCTAATGGGAGCACAAACTAAGAAAGGAAAAGGCAGAAATCCAAACCGTTTATGGCACGTATGAACAAGTGTCGTGTCCTTTGAGGGCAGAGAAAGGGAGAGAAAGTAGTTTTAACAACATTTAACAGACCCTAGCTAAACTAAGTCAGCACAAGCTGAATCCAAGAAAATGTTCTGTGGTCCATGTGAACAAATGTATCTTTAATTGTACTTTCCACTTGTATACTCCATGGTGCTACCTATTTTAGAGGGAAAGTGTTTTTTCAGTCCACTGTCTCATGAAGAGGTAGATGTTAATTTGCTCAGAAATAATTTTTTTTTGCAGACAACCAAGAGAACATAAAATGCCAAACTACTAACATAGATTAAACCAATATAAATCAGTGCAAATATGCTGACTTCCTCACTATGTAGTATTGGTACATGCTGACAGTAATTCACTAACCAGCAGTCATCACCTGAAATACTAGTAGAAGCAAAGAACACAAATAAAAGTCTTTCCTTACTTCTTGGCATTTGCTGATAATATTAAGCAATTCTTAAAAATGTTTTTCTGAGCTTCAAGAATAAATAGACATATGTGGTATCTAAAAAGCACCGAGATTTACTGAAAGCAAAGAAGTCATCATGAGCACTCACTTCATCTGGGTGAAGAATTATGATGAAACATCCAACTCTGCAATGACATTTCTACACAGTTTACAAAGAAACCTTTACAATTGGAGCCTTGTATGCAGCAGTCTTAACAAGGACATGATTAGATGAGCTCATGTGATTTGTTTGACAAATCACTGTGTCCATATGCCTGCTTTATGTTGAAATCAAACATGCCAGCAAAGCCTGATTAGCCACACCTTACACTTCAGCTACCTGCACAGCTGACAGAGTGAACAAAGGATCACGGGCAAAGCCCAAATTCTGTTTTATGGAACACACAAGTTTACATTCAACACCACAAATGCATCCAGCGAACTTCCCACAGGACAAAGCCAACAAGAAGTTCACAGTTCTGTTTACACCTTCCAAGACGAGCTACAGCAGGCTGAAAGTGGCTAATATTTCAAGAAAGATTAAGCTGCTGTTTATCATCACGATTTCCCCATCTGGCACTATGCTTCTGCTGGGGATTACTCTCCATGCAAAGCCTGCCCTGTGATGATGGAACACCTATCACTTGGTTAATTGCTTAGCATGATGGTAGTTCAAACATTTCTGCTGCAAAACGTGCATCACCCAAGGAGACAACAGAGGAGGAGATCTCACTGTGTTTTGGTTTTTTGCTTATTTGTTTGCTTGCTTGTTTTTTTGTTTTTGGGGGGGGTTGATTTTGTTTTTACCTGGCTTTTTTTTTTTTTTTTTTTTTGATCTAACTTACAGAACAGGTAGTTAAGAAAGCAGCTGGCAATTATATTCGGTGCAAGGGTTCACGGTTTTGTGAGGTTCATGAAGGAAAGAATCTCAGAGACTGACAGGTAAACCAATCGGTATTCCCGGCTTTCCACACATCCCCAGATGTGTCACCACAGTCCAGCAAAGCCCTCTGTCAAAGAGGATGATTACATAAATGTTGATGGAGGCCTGGAGATGACAGCTGCTCTGCCTGATGCAGCAGTGATGGTGTAGGCACTGAGTTTGCATGCAATGAATGGGACCACAGACATAATTTTAAACTAGGATAATTTATCTCTTTGGAGAGCATCTCCTCAGGCCGACAATGACACAATTTATTTTCAACACAGTTTACCTTCGGATGACATATTAGGTCACCGTGAACAGAGCATCTTTTTACAGTAATATGCCTCAAATGAAGCACGAGGTATAAGTCCCTGTACGAGATACCAGCACTTACATGATTCCAGGTTTTTTACTTAGAGACATGCAATCTTAACCTCTGGCTCAAGCATAGTCACAACAGACTGACCCCTGAAATGCAGTGTAAGTATGGACATAAAACCAGTTTCAATACATAGAAAAAGCTTGTCTCAGATCCAGCAAAATAACCTCTCAGGCCATATAATTTGCCCACAGGCTTTTCACCCTTCATCTATACCACACAGGCTCAGGCTGTGATGCTGAAAAAAAATGAATCGTGTTACCACACAGACCTCTTCTGGCCTCCCTTCTACTCCTATCACCTTTCAAGGGATCCCACCCTACCCCAGGAAATCTCCATATAGAGCCGTGTCCCTGCTGCAGTTGTTCTCTGGGGATGGAGAGCAGCAAAAAGCTCAGCCTGTTACAACGATGATCTATCACAGTGAAAGGAGGTCCCGAAATCTGCACTACCCCACTCTCCCAGCAATGTCACAGTGGCACTGAGTGCCTGTTTTGTTCGTTTGACGCCCAGCAGTCATTTGTGAACTTGTTGCCACTGATGTGGCAGAGCCACAAGATGCTGGGCTCCAAGCCCAAACCAGCAGCACTGGTGTGGGGGGGCGACAAAAGTTGTAGTGACCCCTGCGAGCTTGGGTTCCCCATGAAGATCTCTGGAGAACAGGTTGATGACGGAGCTCCAAGCCTCAGAGAGGTGTGTGGAACAGCAAGCCTGAGGTGCTGGAGAGATGCCAGCCCAAGCCACGTGGATGATAACAGCAAGCAAGCCAGCGTACTCATGGATGCTGTAACCTGATTATTTTTGGATGCCTGTTTCACAATGAATGCTTTTTACATACAAATATATATTCTGCATACCACTAACCACACCTGCACAAACATTTTCTCGACAGATGCCACAAAATAAACCTGAGCACTTATCTTTGGATCAAACTGTTTGAAGATATGTGGCCAAATGACCAAAACTATCCCACAGGTCTACAAAAGGTTTAAGAGAAAGGGGAAAACCTATGGAGTTATCATCTGAAACTGCATCTTTTGGAGCTCTTAACATGTTAGTGAATATTTGTACACCAAGCACCAGTTTGGTTCCTCATATTCATTTTATTTATTCATCAATTTCCTTTCTAGTCAGCTTTCACATATTAACACTGCTAACACTTTCAGGATTGTAAAGCGAGTCTGTACCATTTTTGCAACTTTTATTTCCCTGTTCTTACAGCTACCAAATCTGGGCTGCACTCTCCAAGCCAGAACTGCATTTTCTAATTGTTGCCTTTTTTTTTTTTAATGGTAGCGTGTTCACCCCTGAAACCGTTGCAACATTTGGTTGCGGTTTTTTTTTTTTTTTTTTTTTAATTCTGTGAAGAATGAATGCAAAAGGAGACGGAACAATAGACATTTTGGGTTGTAGTTATAAGCACGGGTCGTGTTACTGAAGGGCACTGGGGTCTAACCACCACCCGTCCGCATCAAATCTCCAGCCAAAATCCCCACAAAGGTCTGGAGCTTTGAATTTGGGAAGACGGGACGCGTGAGGAGGCGGCGGGTGCTTTCCGGAGGCCTCATTTCGGCCATTTTCACCTTAAAACCCTTTATTTCCACCTCCCCCCTCCTACTCCCCCCCCCTCCTCCCCCTCCCCTCAGGCCGCCATGACGCGGCGCGGCCAGGCGGGGGCAGCCCGCCTCTCCCCGCCGCCAGGCCCCCACACGCGGCTGCCCCAGCGCTGCCGGGCGCCGGTTAGCCTCCGCGCAGTCAGGCGCGGCGCGGGCAGCCCGCGGGGGCCTTGCGGGTGGGTGTAGGCGGCGCGGCGCGAGGCGGCCGCTTCCTTTTGCGCTCGGCAGCGGCGGGGGCAGGATGGGTGAGCGCGGCGGGGCCGGAGCTAGGCCGCGGGGGGCCGGGGGGAGGCGGCGGAGGCGGCCGAGGCGGCCAGGGGAGGACGGGGACAGCCTGCGGGGCTCCCCCTGCGCTGCCCTGCGGGCTCGCAGCTCGCTGAGAGCCGGGGTTGAGCGGCGGCGGCGCCGCCATTTGGCGTGGCGTGGGGCCGGGAGCGGCGCGGCCCCGCCGCCCCCCTGAACCCCGGCCGGTGTCTTTCCGCAGGGAAGTGCCGCGGGCTCCGCACCGCCAGGAAGCTGCGCAGCCACCGCCGCGACCAGAAGTGGCACGACAAGCAGTACAAGAAGGCGCACCTGGGCACGGCGCTGAAGGCCAACCCCTTCGGCGGCGCCTCGCACGCCAAGGGCATCGTCCTGGAGAAAGTGTGGGTGTTTTTCGGGGTGTGTGGGGGGAACTGGCTCCCGCGTGCTGCATTTCGTACATTTTACAGGTTTTTGCTGCCTTTCGGACGCCAAATTTCAGTCTATTGCTTCTATGCGCCATGTTGAAAACGTGCTTCATTTTTCTGAGTGATAATCGGTGCTAAAAAAATACTTTTCTTGTACACCCGTCATTTTTTTATTATATTCTGCTTATATATAACTGTTATCAACTAAATAATTTGATTTAGGGTTTTCTTGATTTTTTTTTTTTTTTTTTTTTTACAAGAGGGAAATTGTATGTGCGTGCCTTGTTTGATATGGTCAGTAGGCCTCAGACATCACTCGTACTTCTCTTCAGTTTTTTTTTTTTTTATTAACCTGTAAGCTTTCTTAGGACGCTGCCAGCACTAAAAGGTCGTTCTCCTTTCTATATTTTCATTTGCTGATATTTCTAGGAGATCGATTTTTTACTCAACTTAGGAGCTAATTAAGCTTTTAGGTATTTTACACCTCTAAGCAGACCGTTAAAAGCTTTTTGCTGTGAAATGCAGCTTGAACTTAATACAAAGCAATACATGAATTTCGTGGTGTAACTTGTATCTGATGGTCATAAATTTCACTGTGTTTTCATGTGCTTCCATTTCAGTGGAGTAGAAGCTAAACAGCCCAACTCTGCCATCAGGAAATGCGTAAGAGTCCAACTGATCAAGAATGGCAAAAAAATCACAGCCTTCGTTCCTAACGATGGTTGCCTGAACTTCATTGAGGTGAGCAGTTCTCAAGAATCTAACCTGTAAAGTTGTGTACCAGAAAAGCACATAATTGATGGATACAGGGGATGGTGAGGCAAGGATTCATGTCGTTCTGAACTATATTAATGTAGCTGCAGAGGGAGACAAACACCAGAAATGTTTTTGTACTTCCAGTCTGCAATCTACTTTGCTAATCTGTTAGCAAAATACTGAAAAATACTGAAGGTGATAATAGTCTGTCTACCTACAGATAGCCTTCAGTATTTCCAGCCTTTACTTACAAAGTCTTTGCTGTGGCTGAAGTTTTAATGCACGTTAGCTCAGGTGCATGCGCAGGCTTAGTGCTTCTAGCTTTGTAACCGCGTGGTTTTTCATTGCAGGAAAACGATGAAGTGCTGGTTGCTGGTTTCGGTCGGAAGGGTCACGCTGTTGGTGACATTCCTGGAGTTCGCTTCAAGGTTGTCAAAGTAGCCAACGTTTCTCTTCTGGCCTTGTACAAGGGCAAGAAAGAGAGACCCAGATCATAAACTTGAGATTTAACTTGCCAAGAATAACAATAAATTTTTTTGATTGGAAAAGCTTCTGTGCTTGTTATTTAAGATTTACATTTTTTTTGTGTGATATTTGCAAGTAATAAATGCTTTGCTGTTAAATGACAAGGAAGCCAGAGCATCTTTATGACCAGGAGGGTGAGCTTAATGACCACTTGCACTTCCAAATTTACTCTAGTTTGGGAGAGCTGAGACAGCTCTTCGCCAAGAACTTCAGAGATTTACTTCATAGCGTGAAAGTGTGGTTGGGGCTCTGTGGACCACCCCCAATTGCTAGCACCTTCATGAAGGCTTCTTGAGCTGAACGACCAGAGCAGCAGCTGTCCTGCTGTCAGGGTGGGTTGATAGACGCCTCTGAGGCCTTTGTCCCTTTCTAAGGCTGCCACGAAGGTGGCCCCATTAAATAAAAATGAGTTAAAGCTGCTGCTTGTGCAGAACCATAAAAATCCTGAAGCTTGGGTCTGACTATGACAATCAAAAAGGCGAGTGGTGTGTGGTCCTGGCACACGTGGTCCAGCACAGAGCTGGTGAGTGCACACGTGCCAGGCGAAGGCTGTGTGTGCCAGCCGTGGTTTCCAGCGGTGTCAGAGAAATTCTGAACCCCCTGCCTGAGCCCAGATCTGATGTGTGGTGGTGGGTGAGCGCCTTCGGTGTCACGGCCATGCAAATTCTAACAAGGCTGGATCACGGGGCAAGTGCCGGCCATTCGGGATGGCTTCTGCAGTGACAAGGGTTGGCAGGTAAGGAGTTTGCTGCATGACAAAGTAAAACGTTTCGTGTTTCCCCTGGTCTAGGTCAGCACCTAGATTGTGGGTTTTAAAACGTTTAGGAGAGAGAATTTCTCATTTGGTGTCAGTAGAGCAACTACAAATAGAAGATGGAGTCTTCTGACACAAAAAAAAAACAACTTTACAACAGCAGCAAGATTAGATTTCCCTATGTCTTTGCTGGAGCTACTGTGTCCTTTTACCAGTCATTTAGCACTTTTTTTCCTGAGGGGAAATTCCTATTTTATAAAATATCACTGATCTCTACAAAGAAAGATCAATTGTGCTTTAGGAAAACAGGATAATTGTACTTTTTCCTGGAACTCTCAATAGTTGGGGTCTCTGGTAACTTTTTTCGAGGCCTTTTTTATATAACATCAGTTACTTATATAATCAAAAAAATTATCTATGCTTGATGCTATATATTACTTGAGAAAGTTTGTATGAGCTTTATAATATTTATTGCACAGTACTGAACTTAATTACAGACTCAGTCTTTCTTAGAAGAAACAGACTCCTGTCAAGTGTACCTGGAGTTTTTTCTTCATCATATCAGACAGAAAATTCTTTCCACAGGGACTCGAATTAGTATTTGTTATTGCTAGGTCAGGCCAAAAAAATAAAGGTTTCTCTGGGACTTAAATTAATAGAGAATTATAACATCTCCTCAGGCAAGAAAGCTGGGAGGAGAAATTGTGTGTATTTTAACATATTTTGGTAAACAGTCTTCCAGAATCAAAAATGGTCACTGTAAATGTTGACAAAGGTGTTTATTAGTCAAATAATGACAGAAATTCTAGTTTCTATTGTGAAGGCAGGTAAAGGCTCCTGACACAATTCATCAGATTTAGGTAGAGAAGGGATTATTAAACCATTCATCTCATCTCATCTCTCATCCTCAACCCGCAGAACTTCACACAGCTGCTTTCATGCTGAGTGCAAGTCCAACTAGTTTGACTTCAGCAAGTCCTGCTGATTTGAAGACTTCTCATTTTTTAGCGCATCCCAGCTGTTACCTGTTAATATTTAACCCTTCTACTGACTTAAATGTGTCTTTGGGTAAGGTTTTTTGCTTTTCTATGCTACATTTTAAAACTTCTAAGTAGTTGGGATTTTTTGTTGGACTTTTCAGAGACCTCTACACCATTGTCAAACTACTTCAAAAACTGAAGTTTTTCATCACTTCATATTTTCAATCTTTTTTTCTCTCTGTATTGTCCAATTTTTCAATATTAAAGTATGGATGCTAATATAACACAGAATTGTAGAATAGGATATAGACGAGGCTAAAAATGTCCCTCTGAATCAGCATTTAAACCACTGCCCAATGCTCCATGCTGTCAATACCTGCACTCTGACATTTTACCTTGAGTTTGGCTCCTTCAAAGTACATTTTTCACAAATCTTATAGTGGAGGACTGGGTCCTTTGTTCCACATTAAGGCTAACACGGAACAAAAAATTAAAATATTTATTTGGCTGGAGTGTTAATTCCCTCATTATAATCACAGTTCTGTGTGTTCATCTGAGAGTCTCTGCTTCAATTAGCATTTGCTAATTTATATGAAAGGGAAATAAAATTTAAGAACAGAGTGAGGATCTCTGCTGCTAATTGTTTTGTAGTTGTCATCTGGGAGCTTGTGAGATTCAGATTCCCTTCCTTGCTCGGGTCAGGCACAGAGGCTGTGCTGACCTCAGGCATCCCTTACCCTTGTAACTGCTGTAATCACAATGAAACCTTCCTTGCACCCCTTCCCAGATTCATGGGGAACTGTGGGGAAGCTGCTGTCCGATTCCAGAATCAGCACTCCCTTTGTTGCAACCTGAATTAAATGTCCTTAAGAGTTTCAGAGACCTTAACTGTAGAGGCAAAGCGGTCTTTGGTGCAGAGAAGATGGATGTTGAGATGACCGGGGCCATGAGGATTTGGGGAAGAGACAACTGAATTCTTCCTGCTGCGAAACAGATGGAGAAGAGGTAAGAGGGTTTTTGTACCTCCACCAGACTACTCTAAGGCACAGTGTAAATGCACAGCACCGGTAACCATATTTCAGCACACGGAGCCAAAGTGAAGAGGTTGGGTGGGCCACGCCACCAGCTACCCCCAGCATCTCTGCAGGGTGCCCACTACCACTGCTTTTATTTACTGCAATTTGTTGTTCGCTAGCCCTCCTCTTTCCTTGGATATCAGAGAGCTAAATGCTGGCATTTTTATTCTTTCACGCAACCCTATGTGTGTTCTGGATGCATTCTTCCTTCACCCAAAATGTTACATGGATGAATTTCGAGGATCTTCCACATCTGCCCAGCATTTCTTACAGCTTCACTGAATCACAGTTACTGTTTATGCCCAGTAACTTCAGCTGTGCTATTTGCCCAGAAAATCCAGATACATCCTTACCACGTGCCTGCTGTGGCTCTGCGTAACGCTTCTGTGAAACATGGAGTATATAAGCAATAACCAGACAGAGCTGCAGACATCTCCTATGGTGAAATCTAGCCTTAATCTAGCAGTGGAACAACGTAAAGACACAGCCAGGTTTGAAGAATTGGCTGCCAGTCGTACAGCTGTATTTACTAATGACATGCATCAAACCAGCTGTAGGTACACGTGAGAGGAATCAGATACGTGATTACGTGCAAAACAGCTAAAACATGACCAATTTTTTTCAGGTGATCCTTGATCACAGCATGACTGGAAGCTAGCAGACCCAACCATTGAATTCAGGGGTGTGATCCACAGCGTGCAGCGCAGACAGCAGTTCCTAGGGGAAGAGGCAGGCCCCAGTCAGCCAGCTGAATTTAGAAACCATGCTCCTGTGTATGCTGATATTCTGCACAGCCACTGGTGTTAGGATGCCAGGTCAGCCTCTACAGGAGCTGCATTACCTCACCTAAGTAAATCAGCAGCTTTGGTTTTGTTGTTCCAGCAAACCGAGTCTCTTCATTAAGTTGGCTTAAGTTGCGCCAGGGGTGTTTTAGGTTAGATGTTAGGAAGAACTTCTTTACTGAAAGGGTTGTGAGGCATTGGAACAGGCTGCCCAGGGAAGTGGTGGAGTCACCATCCCTGGAAGTCTTCAAAAGACGTTTAGATGTAGAGCTTAGGGAAATGGTTTAGTGGGGACTGCTAGCGTTAGGTTAGAGGTTGGACTTGATGATCTTGAGATCTCTTCCAACCTAGAAATTCTGTCATTCTGTGATTCATTTTTATTTTGATTTGCCTTTCTTGCTTAGCAAAAAATACTAGAGTGGCTACCTGTGACAGTGCCTTGATGCTGCAGCCAGCAAAGAGGCCTCTGTATGGTTCAAACTCTGAATTCTGTCACTCTGGCAGTAGAGAGGAGACAAAGGTTTACCTGGGGGTAAGCGGAGCTAGACCGGTTTCAGACACGAGGGCATTGTCGTGAGGTAGCCTTGCCACTAGATGTTGCTATGAGCACGAAAAAGCAGCGGCATGGAAAGTGCCAACCATAAAGTTATGTGCACTTCGACAAAGCAAGTCTTCGAAGTGGTAAATTTAGCTTTTAACCGATTCAGTGAGTTCTCACTAGAAAAGCGGGACACTCACTGCCTTACTGCATTTGTGTACCCAAATGGGGGATAGGATAATGCAAGAGCTTATGGAGTAAATTCACCATAAATCTTGTTAGATCAGAAACATGGAAGAGAAGAACACGGATTACTCCATCAGCCATGTGCACACTGCACAGGTTTGGTTAAATTAAGGAGCTTTTTTTAGCTTCTTGTGGTGTGTTACTAAGATGGGTGAATATTATTCATTGTAAGAAGTGAGAAAACGCAGGGAACTGGGAACAGAAGTAACCCATGAAGACAATAAAGCTAGTTGCACATCTTGAGTTGCAATTTTTGTCACTTGTTTCACAAACATGACAGCAAGTAATGTCTGGTCAGCCCTTGGGCAGCAGGATTCTTCTAGGGTACGTCTGTGGGTTCTGCCACTGCCCAGGATTGCATTACCCAGTGTTGTCTGGATGCTGTAGAAAAGAAATCAAAGGAAGAAGAGCCAAAACAAACCGCATCACCAAGTCACTAGCAAAGTGGTTTGAAGCCTAACATAAAAGTGTTGGAACTATGTGTTATTCAACCAAACCCTCTGAAGCAGAAGGCAGACTGCAGAGATCAGTGGTGAGCTTGTGCGATAGATGCGGCAGTCCCTGTTTCTTGTTCATTAACAAATGTGTATAAATATTGAAGCACTTGGCTAACCGTATGAAGCCAATGATACTTGACTGCTGTATGCAGGAGAATAAACCTCAAAAACACAGGAAAATCAATATTTGGCCAAGTAAGGCTTGCCTGGAAGCCACCACAGGTCAGGATTTTGACCTGGATCAGGTGCAAAGGACAGAAGGATTAGCTGGTTTCTGCAGGTTGCCAAAGCTTTTTGTGCCTGTGCTCAGCCCACGCTCTGAGCTCAGGGCTCTGCCTGCCCCTGAAGTGGAGTGGCATCAACAGCAGCACTTGGTCAGTAGAAGCAAAAATTATCAGGTCTCTGCTCTGCACTGTAACGTGACGTATTCCAAGAGACAGACCCTGTACCAGAGATCGCCTCTGGTGATGCAGATGACTGCTGGTGAAAATCTGCTTACTGCCAACAGCCTCATCCCAGGCAGTGACACGGGGAGGGGGGGAAACAGGCACCTGAACACCACCTCCCTCCGCCCGGTGCTGAACCCAGCGGAGCCACGGAGAAGAATGCGTCCTTGTCTCTTTAGCTGGGGCCACCTCCTCCAGTCTGCTGCACTAACATTACTGGAAAATGATACTACAGGAAAACATGCTGTTTTCCAACAGGCTCGAGGACAAAGAAGGTGTTCAAGGTGAGATTCTGTAACATCACTCCAAGCACAGCAGTGAACTCTTCTCTCACTTTACGCTGAAATTCATCGTCAGTAGGTGACAGTCACAACAAACACTCCAGTGGGTAAGTGAAAGTTTCCTTCTGGTGTAGGTTTTTTCAAGCACTTTTAAGACTTTAATGCAAACCAGGACATAAAGCTAACAGGTGTAACACCATCCTATCTCCTCCTGAGCACTCAGTCCAAGGTTCTTCTCTTCAGGGCTACTCTCTTAGCATACCTTTGTATTAGCACAGCTTTCCAAATTTAGGAATTATTGCTGCAGCTATTCAACATGCCAGCTTTGCAGCTGTGAACTCTAGCTGTACATTTTTTATTATACATGGTAAGAACTCATTGCTAAGAAATGTCTTAAACTCTTTGAAACACTTTTAAAAGCCTTATACACATGATTAAAAATATGCACGGATATTCATACATACTCTATTCTCTAGAAGAGAGTACTTTCGAGGAAACAGTTATAACCTCACAGTTCACAGGAAAGAGCAATCATTTTCCTTTGTGCTGGAGCTGAAATGCTATGCAATATAAATACAGATGTCCAGGCAAACTCATTAAACTGTAGTCATAGCAAATGGTGCAAGAAAAGAGAAAAAAAAATGAAGAACTTTCGCTGAAATTCATGGTGTTGCAACAAGAATTGATATTGATTACTTCACCATACTCAGCTTTAATTAGCTAGCTCAACACTGACTGTTGTGAAAACAAGCATGCAATTTGACCCAAGGAGTGTTTCTTTTAGAAAACAAAACCGAACAATGACAGACCTTCTGGCAGACCAGATGGGGGCTAAATTCTAACCTGATCATGCTGACACAAATGACGGTTTTTGTAGGTTGTAACTGCATTCCAAACAAAAGCACATTTTTGGCTTAGCTGAACACATAAAATTCATTCTTCTTGCTGATTCTTGTAACCAAAGGCAGGTATGAATCAGTTCCCTTAAAAGAAGTCCCCAGAAGCCATGGTCCTCAATATGTCTTCCCAGATTAGCAAGGATGAATGGCTGAGCAAATCTACACAACTCTTTGGATGCAGAAATCGTCTTTCTGCTAGGCTGCAAGATTTCAGATAATGTACGTAATCAAAACCCAAGTTCAAATCTAAAAACCTTCAGTATATTTGCTAAATAAAACTACCAAATAGTGAAGCAGAGTTAACTCGATTTTGAAATAAAACAAGATTTTTGTACCTTTGCTTTTTTGGTAAGATATTCTGTAAATTATTACAGCACGGATGTAAATGGTGAATTACCTCCCATTTAAGCCATTAGAAAGTAGATACCTAAACACAATCCTCTCACTCCTTGATCCCAAACGTTTAGGTCCCCTGTGTTTGTCTCTAAGCCTAAGCTCAGAGTATTTGTACTAACTGAGCTGAATTTTTGCCTGGTGGTATTGCAGACAAATTTCAGGGAAGCATTGACACCGATGATGATGATGATACTGCTCTCTTACTTAGATGTTTATGTTGTTAAAGGTTAAGAACTGTCGCAGGGCAGGGAACTGTCAGTTTGCTCATCCACTTCATGCTCTCTATTATCATCATCACGCCCAAGAAACTGGGAACAGAGTCAAGGCACTGCAGAGGAACTTGGAGAGGTTTTATCAGCACGAAGGAAGCAAGACAGAGAGAGTCTCAGAAATGGGGAAAAAGTTTGACTTTCCAGCCTAGTGTATGCGTGGTTACAAGACACCTGGGGGTATCCTACAGTGATTACCAGGGGAGGATGTCTAGAGGCTGGAGCGTGACTGCCAGGACACCGACAGAGCAGTATCCTGCTGTGTGCAGCCATCCATTAGCAGGTGCCTAGGGTTGTCCCTGACAGGGGAAATCTCAAGTCTATAAAAATGTGCAATGCCCTGCCCAAATAATCCTCGATTTTGTTTACAAATGAAAAAATAACATAGAAAGCAAAGGGTGCTGAGAATTCCTTCATGTCAAAGAAAAGTGTTTATTTATTTCTTATCTACATACACATCCATTTTTATTGCAATCACTGAATAAAAGAATATTAGGGTGCAATGTAAGGCTGATGGGGTGGGAAAGGAGTATATTCTCCTAGACATTTCATATTTCTGTTTGTCTGCAATTACAGTCTGTTTAGGTACCAAGTCCAGTGCACAGTATCACACAGATGGGAGAGATGCTGATGTTCTGAGCAGAGGACCGATACTTAACAGACTTGCAATAAGCAGTCTTGCTGACGACAGTGAAGAAACCTGACTGGTCAAAGCCTGTTTCAAACAGTAGCATTGCACCACAGTTTCTGCTTTGGAAGCAGAAACAGCAAGAGCTGGTCTCTACAAAATGTCTGTGAAACTACGCTTGTAAACTGCACAGCGGCATCTCAGCAGCTGAAGCGTCTCAGTGCCTCACAACGACTACTGGAAATGA
The DNA here is from genome assembly GCF_965140915.1 of Aythya marila. Taxonomy (NCBI): domain Eukaryota; kingdom Metazoa; phylum Chordata; class Aves; order Anseriformes; family Anatidae; genus Aythya; species Aythya marila. The sequence goes on along the minus strand of NC_139080.1, from coordinate 80,133,664 downwards.
TACTCAAGGATGTTCACAGCTCTTTCAATTTCTTTTATCAAGGAACGGTTCTTGTCCAGAGTATGAAAACATTAAAACTAGCATCTGTAGGTTGTTCCAAAACCACTCGGTGTACAGGATTGCATTCTGGTTTTCATACTATTTAGAAGTGGAATTTCTTCTGTACATCTGACCTTCAGTGCAGTACCAGGTAACATCTGTGATGCTGCGGGAAAATGAGCATTAAGCGATCCTCAGATACGCTGATGCAGCATTCAGTGCTGATGGTTTGCATGAAACGTTCCATCAATTCTTTCCAGTTCCCTGATCCTAAGGACAGCAGGAGCTAATTCAGACCCTGGCTGAAATAATGCTGCCTGGGGCTGGTTCTGAGTTATACCAAGAACAAAGGTCCAAAGGATTAGCCAGGGCAGGGTGAGTTTGTCACTGTGGTGGGCAGAGGCAGCAGAAGCTGGCACAGAGCTGGCCAGCAATGCTGGGCAGGTGAGAAAAAGCTGATTGTTTTCACCCCTCTGTTCCACTGCATCACAAATGAAGATGCAGAGCAGGGATAAACATTTAATGACTCTCACAACTGCTCCTATCTGCTTCTTGTTTTCCCTCCTGGGCAAATCTTCCTTAAGTTTGAAAATGGGCCGTGGATGGAGTTATCAAGCATATGTTGCCAAAAGTGTGAAGCGAGGCAATATAGATGCTGTCAAAGTACAGGAATGGAAGTCCAGATTTTACAGATCTTTCATGGAAAACTTGCTTTTCAGATTGTTAGGATCCAGAATGGGATAAATGATGTGCTTTCATTACTAATTCCAAATTATTGGCAGAAGAATTGTGCACCAATGGAATTGCAAAGGGTGTACTATATTTCAATCCACCAATAACATGTGATGCAAGTTAAAAATATGCAACCAATCAAAATATCTGAAAACCTAGAATTTGAAATCCGATGCAGCTTACATCTACAGCTCTGATGTAGCATACGTTGGGCTCTGTATGTAAGTGACATATTGCTGAACATATACAGTAAAATCCGTAATTCCATCTCAACTGCTTAGGACTTGTGGTCTGTTTTATACCACACATAAAATGTGATTGGGAAGGAGTCCAAGATGGCTTGTATGGAAGTTACATCTAATCTGTTTCTCGCTGATTGCACTTCTATGCGATTCCTCCTTGCTCAAACTTCAACAGCTGTCAGGGGAGGCTTGCACAAAGACTGCAGGATAGGGACTAAACGTGTAAACGATGACTAGTACAATCAGAAATACTAATTGACTACAACAGTTGCTCCCTCAGGGTATGGCAAAGCTTCCTTCGGAGGCAGTGAAGCAGGGACAAGCCAGATGTTCTCATATGATAGCATTAGGCACCTTGAACTCTAGAACCACACCTGCTTAGTCAGATGTAGGCTGTAAGTACCCTGTTCGTAGACTCCTGATCCTGTTTGCTCCCTGAAGCATGACATACACATCTTCTCAGTGTTACTCAGCCGTAGGATTAAGATATGCTATGTGTGTGGTGTGGGATATGAGGAGGGTCCATGTGTTAGGCTGTGATGGAGAAGGTGATCCCAAGGCAAAGTAGCCTCAGCCCATACACCGATTGCTGGAAGCTTAAACCACATCCTGCAAGTACTTTGCTGTACACATCCTCACACACGGTGTGGATTTTCTACAGATGTGACTGTCAGTAGGTACGTTTAGAAGATCCAAATGCAGTATTTCAATTCTGTAATAGGTTTCTGCATTTGTGTGCAGTCCTATTAAGGCCACAGTCTCAGTAAAACAGAGAAAGGAAGTGAGTGACTTCAAAGGGTCAGTGCCATCACAGGTCTTGGTGGTGCTTGGGAGTTGTCACAACTGCATCCAGCTCCTAGGTCTTCAGCTGTAACCAGACATGCTCTTGACAAAGAAAGAGCCATAAACAGTTGTTTTTCCACGCTGTATTGCTTCCCAGTCAGGTAGGATTCCTCTCGTCTGTGTTTGGTTTCTTCTGTAGGGAAGTCTACAGTAGTAGACTTCCTACACAACTACAGTAGTTTACTACTGCTAACCATCAGCTGTCCTTCAATTCGTGGGTCTGAAGAGGAGATATCAAACAGAAAAAAAAAAAAAAAGAGAAGGGATGAAACTGAAAGTTACTGCAGCAGTTTTTCTAGATCTCACCATCAACCACGTGCTGGAGGGACCACCACAAAATGCCCTTACACACCTGAGAGAGACCTCCCTACCAGGGACCTTCTGACAGTCAGGAAGGGTGTCAGCAACATGCCAAACACATCTCCCTCTGCATACATTTTCACTGTGAAGCAGGAAAGGCAGTAAGGCAGCCATGTAAGCATATTATCTGAAGGTGAGTCCCAAATGAATTTGAAGAGCTCCAAAGGCAAAGATAATGTTTTGACAGTTCTGATCTCTTAAAATTTTGTGGGAGGACAGGAGAGAAAAATGGTGATGTAATTTATCTTAAATTATCTTACCTTTCCTTTAAATCAGCACTTACATTCTGCTCTGGTCCTAGTTTTGCATAACTCAAAGGTAGATTTAGACCCACAACTGGGCCTACAGTACTCAGCCACAATATAATGTAATTTGTGTGTCTAGAAAAGGACAGAAAAATCCATAAACATCTTACCCAACTTTTCTGCATTGCTGATACAGTTGACAGTCACAGAAATAAAAATAAAATAAAAGAAAATAACAACAACTTCAAGTGGGGCCATTCTCTTACTTTATCTACATCAAGCGTACTTCAGCTTTCAGCGCTTAAGTGACAGTACAGAATCCCTTTCTGTTTGGATAAAGGAAGTTGTTTTGATGATGTTCACTCCCTAGCTGACTTACTTTGCCTGCACCACAGCAAGCCTTGCAAAGCACAGTAGTGTTTCTTACCTGTTCTGTTTCCGTGAGCTGGCCAGTACAGAGGACATGAATTCATTAGTCCGGCAGGGGTGTAGAACAAAAAATGGTTGCCCAAGTAACGGGTGCTCCTAAGAGGGAAAATCAGTTGTTTTACTATGCAGTAAGAAAACAGAAAATATATTGTTTACCCTTGAAACAGACAAAGCTGTGTCCACTTAATGCTTGATGCAATTTTTCTCAATTCACATTGTTTTTCTACTAGCAGTGGCTGACATATCAATACTTGACAGCATATTTTCTTATCTAAAAAGAGAAATAAAAGCACCAAGCAGGCAATGCCACAGTTTAGTTCAAATGTAAAAGTTTTCAAAAGCAGCTGGAGTTACAGTCTTGTCAAACAGGTGCTGAGAAATAAATGGAGTTTAATGCGGGGCTTGTGAGAGGAAGCAGGAATGGAGGAAGAGCCCTCAGGGTGGCTTTAACTTCCACTAGATGGCATAGCCTCACATTAGGCTATTCTATGGAAAAAAAAAAAAAAAAAAAGTATCCTGAAACACAGTTGTTTGTCAAGAGCCCAATCAAAACTGTCCTGCAGGAAAAAAAAAAAAAGCCATATAGTGACAATTAAGTTTGCAGTCATACACACTCCCTACAAGGCTTTGCTAAGGCTTTGTGTGTTCCTTTCCACCCTCACACCGCACGGGGTGCTGTTGAAAACTCAATCTGATGCTGCACAACGCTTTCACTTTCTTCTCCAACAGGCACTGAAACTAAGTACGTGCTCTGACTGAATCAAACCTGCACTCCACGCACAGCCCTAACAGTGATCTCATCTGCTCTTGCATCAGTGATACCAAGAGATCAGCACACCTGCCTCACGCACTGTGCCCCGGGGAACTGATTTTCCTTTAATGCTGCTGAGGTCACCGCCGCTGCTTCTGCACCAAAATCAACAAATCCTACCTCATCCCCACACTCAGGAAGGGCAAAAGCACTTAGTGCAGCACAGCAGGGAACAGCTAGAGAGTGGTTCCAGGCGAGAAAGATGCCCAACGTGGAAGGCTAGCACGGCCTGCTTGCAGCCAAGCCCAGACTGCTGGAGCCAGAGCCTCGGCAGAGACTTACTGTGAGGACTGGGTGTTTTATTCTGGATAAAGGCCCTTTTCCCTAGCTGCACTTCTTGTGGTGGCTCTACTATGGTTGGCCAAGAAGAAACTATACTAATCTTAGTCTCCGAGACATAATCTCTTATTCCAGTCTGATAGAACTGCAGCCGGAGCCTCCTGGTTCTGTGGCTGCATTTTGTCTTAGGATTTAGCAAATTGCCTGCACTGAAGAGAGGAGGACCGCTAAATCTTCTTACAATACAGTAAAAACTCCTTTCCCAACCCCCTGCTAACAAATGAAGACAAATCCTGGCCTGTCACCTTTAGCAAAGAGGACATATCCTGTATCAATCACAGTGTCTCTTGCAGTTGAAGGACACTTGGTTCTCATGCTAAAAACACACTCATAAGGATCAATCCTTTTGTGTCTAGGAGAACTTTTAAAAACTTCCAGATGCTTCACAACATACAGAAATAATGTTCAGAAAGCTGTGTTTTTACATCGCAGTGCAAACAGATAACTTACCCATGAATGCTACCATCTGCTGTTGGTAACAGTGAACTGATGCTGTTTTCCATTGAGAAAAGCTAACAGTTTGAATAAAAGATCCATTCAAATTATCTGCTAGCTTAAATCATCTCAGATCTCTAAGCAATTCTAGAAAATACATAGGTTGTGCCAATGGTATTCCTCAAAGACAGTAAAAACAGATAGTTAACAGTATTTACAAAACTATTAAGCCAAACCAAACAAAACAAAGTACATCAAGCAGCAAGCTGAGCAATTCCCTTACGTGAAGAAAAAGTCTAAAGAGATAATACACAGCCCCAAAGAGAACGCAGAAGATCTGCTGGGCTTTGAATGTCTTAGCACTGCAAGAAAAGAACAAGGATGATTTCCAAAGATGAATGTTCAGCCTGAAGTCAATCCCAACCATCCCATGACCTGGTATTTCATCCTATCCTGCAGTTCTTGCTATAGCAAACCTCCAATGAATGACAGCCAATGGCAGCCAGAGATGATTTTTTAAATAGCTTATTCATCTTTCTTCTTTTAGTTCTTCCTCTCCTTACAACACAACGGAGTGAGACTGAAAAAAATCCCAAACACTAACAATTACATGTCTGTATGAAAAAGCAAAGTGTATTGCTCCCCAATTTTTTGGAAGTGTCATACCCTTGATCCCATCTTTAGTGCCAACTTAAGAGCATGTGACAGTGGTGAAATCCACTAAACTTCAAACTCCCTGCAGCATCTCTTCCACTCTTCTTGAACAGTGGAAAGGCGCTTTATTCCCCTCCTGATCCAACAGATGTAAAGGGAGAGGTTTCTGCGACAGGACCCAGCCCCCGGCTTCAGAGTTGGTAGAAATACTCTGAGGACACTTGGTTTGGGTTAGTCAAACCCTCCTCCTTGCTCTTCTGAAGCAACACCAGTGCCAGAGCAGTGCAGATTTCGCTGTAATCCACCTAATTTTGAATGGCAGCAATGAAGTGACCCAGGGGTTCATTGAAACTTACACTGCTTCTTGGCGAGGCTGTGGGCATGGCACATGCACTACAGCTGCACATTCACAGAGAGCTGCTTTGGCTTCCACTTAGGCAAGCTGAGGACTGTCACTTATTTGTATACCTCTAATCCATGAAATTTAGGTATTACACAGATTCTTAGCAAATATGGTGTCAAGAAAATAGTTCTGTATAAAATGGGAATTTTTCAATAAGCTGATTGAAACCACTTGTCTTTTTCACCTCAAATGAAAGGAATGGAACTGCAAGAATGCTACACTTTTCAGAAACATTCAAAACCTGAAAGATAGGAATATGTCACGCTCTGTATGTCTGACAGGAAGCACACAGAAGCAGGAGAGATTGAAAGATTTCCTGAGCCAAGCAGGAGTTTCTAAGGAGGGAAATGGCTGAGGCACGGGGGGAGAGCTGTTGGAAGTACCGGACAGCTGCCAAAAAAAAAAAAAGAAAAAAACAAGTTATCAAAGCTCTGAATGACTTCAGAATTGATACTGGGCTATAGAGAATTTTTATTGCCAGGTCACCAGTTCAGATTTCAAACCGGGCTTGCAGTATCTAGAACTCACTATTGTACAACAGCTTACATGCAATTGTCAGTCAAACCAGCATTAATTAGTGCCCTTGCTGGTCATCACTGCAGATGAGTCCAGAACTGAAGGCAGTGGCTTATCTTGCCACCCCAGGGGTCCACGCTGAGGTGCTCCATCAGGAGAAGCAAGAAAGGTGCACTTCTGTCGCTCATGGTATGCCCTGAGAGAGGGCTGCGAATTTGCAGTGTGATCACTCCCAGGTCCTTCTCAAACACTGTCCAAAGTGTACCTCATGAGAACGAGGGAGCTAGTGCTGCATCAGCTCCAGGAACCTGCTTAGTACCTGCCACAATCATTTGTTGGAATAAAGATACTCCACAGGCAATGAAATGTATCCTGGAAAAATGCTGGGATGGCAATACTAGCCTTCAGCTAGCCTCAGCTGTGCATCCCTTTTGAGAAAAACATAAAGTCCTATTGAGGTTTCATGAAAAAAAAAAAAAAAAAAGACCATTTTAGGTAGTAAAAAAGAGTCTCCTCGTTCTTAATCGGTCATATAGCAATGCCTTTTACAGAGAAACGTGTGTGACTTCCAATTCAATCCCAGCAATTACTCGCTGACATTGTACAGAAAGAACCCATTTACAGGTTGCTCTCAACTCTTCCGGACAGCAATGCTTGGATAGTTAATTTGAAATCAGCTGCTTTATTTTCTTGTTGCCATCCCCACACTGGCTCACAGTGCTGATCAGCACCTGACACTGGAGTCCGTCACACACCTGCATATCTCTTGAGCCTGACCCAACTTTCACTGGAAATCAAGTTTTTACAGGCCGCAACCAGCTCCAGTAATATGAAAGCTCTAAACCTTGCTCCATTTCCTTTCTGTAGGAAGACATCTTTTTTAGGTGACATCAAGAACAACTTCAAAGGACGATCTGCACCCGTTTCTGTCCCTGTTGCCTCAGCTTCTCTCACAAAACCACGTAAGAGATGTGAAATGTTTCACTGGTAGTTTGATAATGAATTTAGTTCTGTTTAGGGATCCTAAACGTGATTGAGGAGCGTAACAGCTTCCTGTATGTTAGCTGAGCAACCACAACCATCTGTGCAGGTGTGGTGAGCTCCCTCTGATGCGAGGACAAACTGCTGAGCTTAAACCTCGTTCACTGAGGTTTTTGTTAGTGTGCCTGAACCCTCAGCAAGAACAACGACCAAAGGAATGCCACAGGCTCCCTGAGGATGAGGAAACATTTCAGTTTGGCAGCAGCTTCTTCTGTGTGGCACAAAGAGGCCTGTTTTCATAAAGCCTGTCAGGGATGCCAGTACTCGATCAACCGTCCTTCACCCGTTCTGCCCCCATTTACTGATGCAATTGGGCTGTCCTCGCAAGGCCGTGAGGTGTAAGGGGTTAAGACTAGCTTCATCTCCGGCCCTGAGCACTGCCTGTAATGCAGTGAAATGTCAGAGATGAGTCTGAACAGTGGCAAAAACTGGGTGGCTGCTAAGGGCACATATAATCGAATATAAAACTTCCATCGGGTTGGGTTATGTCACTTTACCTATCAGTGCGCGTAGGAAATACTACCCAAGTCAGATTTGAATTAAAAATAAACATTACTTCAGGTATTGGGTAATTGCCTGTAGGTAGCTGTGCTGTGCTCCGCTATTCTCTTTGCCAGCCAGCAGGTATTTTGTTGTCAGTACATCTCCTGTAACAGCACCATTTATCTTCTCTGTCATAACTGGAGCTTGTCCCGTAGTAATGGCTTCTATTTTCTCCAGTGCTACATTAACCTGCCTTAGACCATACATCATAACATTTATGGCCTCTCCATTTACAATAGTGCAAGGGATTTGTACCTAAAACTAACTCTGCCCCGATCCAGTCTGCATGATGTTGTTTTACAAATATCGTCACGGAGGGGTGTCAAAACTTTCATGCAGGATACTGCTACCGAACACCCCATGTAGCACCTACCATCTCCAGGTATTTTCCCAGCAGTGTTTGCAATCCCAATCATCAGGTCAGAAAAAGAAGGTAGGATTAATAAATCATGACCTCCATAATCTCTTCCATTCAAGGAAATGGAAACAGTGATGCAATGAATAAGGAAGCTGCAGACCCTTCCCTTTTCACCAGCTTTTAACCCCACTTACTGAAATAAATGCCTACTCTTATGTAAAAATTCTTCACACAGGGTTATGATGCTACAAGTATTTTATGGCCTTGAATTCACAACCTCCTTTTTCATTCCTTATTTTTTATACACACCAGTAGTAACTTACTTGTCAATAAAATCAAACTCTTCTTATTCAGAAAGACAGCAATATAATTTTTCTCTTCAGATTGACTCTATGTCCCACAACCACAACAATAACTGCACACGTGGAACCCAAAGCACGTTGAACCTGAGGTCAAAGGAAGACTTCATGCTTCGATTACACACACGCTCCAGTTTGGGTGTAAAAATCAAGTAATGTTTTTATGAATAAGGGCTAGGGGGACATTAAGCCTGAGCAGTGAAGTCTGATGAGCATATGCATGTTGTGATTACAAGGTCCAGTAATGGTACTTGCAAAGGCAACAGGACAGCAACAGCTGTTACAAGAAACATGTTCCAAACATCTCTCTCTGTTTCCTTCTTACAGATTTTTCCCTAATAATGGAATTACTGCAACAGGAACTCCATTATTATGGCACCACTGTGTTGCAGAAGCAGCATTAAGGAATTTCAATTACACCAGAAATTTCTATCATCCCGTTGGAAGGCATAGATGATAGTAATAAAGCTGCTAGAATACTAACTGTGTAGCACTTCTCCTTTCTACCGATGTGGGTCAGAACATTTCTACTAGTGCAGCCACTTCATAAAAACAATGTTTAAGGAATAGGACTGGTATTGGTTACAGAGAAGTGATAATCAAAAAAATCTTCAGATGGGGCAAGATGGCTGGTGAAAGGAATGTGCTTGCTGTAAAAGCTGGCAAATCCAAAAAGCATTTTAAAAGCTCCTACCATCTTAGTGGGCACAGGATAGTTTATTACCTGGGGCAGGTGACATATTTAGTCACCTTGATTTCGATTTACAAACAGAAGTCGAGTCATCCCACTGATGTAACTGAGGAAAGTTCCGACAACTTTGCAGTAAAACACAGAGAAGAACTCCTATTGCTAAGCGTGCTGAGGATAAAACAGCCTACTTCTGTCTGTAGCAGGTACTGGAGAATGACTCTAAAAGTGCAACTATCTCTGCTCTCCTGCATTTTCTTAGATAATCAAAATAAATCTGCAATGGTACTGAGCTAGGGAAAACCTGAAGGGAGCCTGATGAGACAAAAAAAGTGAAAATCAGACGAAAAAAGCGATTTTCTGTCATTACTGAACCACTTTTTGGAGGAGAAGGCTACAGATGGATTTTAATTCCTGCTCAAGTTCTTTGGAGAGGGACAGTTACAGTTGCCCTTATGATTTAATGTATGTGTTCCCTGTGTGTTTCCAAAGACATGCTACCTTCAGCGACATGTTTTTATTAATACTTTCACAACTGTGAACCCCACACAGTCAAATAAGCTTTCTTCTTGCATCAAGTATGAAGTCCAAGTTGAAAAACCAATTAATCAAACTGCTGGAGTTTTTCTGAGGAAAATGGAGTTGCTTTGGCAGATTCCACAACACAAATATACGAGAATACTTGATGCAGCCAGAATTTCTGTAAAATGAACCACATTTACCACTTTGTACCTGCTGTTTCAAATCCATCATGGCCAAGACGGTGGAAATGCTGTTTCTGAATAAACAAATTCTTCAGAGCACAAACTGCCACTCCTTTTTCCATAAAGGACATCTTAAAACCCTGCTAATGACATGAAAGCTGGCTGATCACAGCCTGAATGCAGCCTTTTGTCTACAGTTTGCAATAAAATTGTTTTTTAATTTGGACAGAGCTCTAACCACCACATTCCATGCACACATCACCTCTACATTGCTAACTTACTGTGACTTACGTTGACATCTTCAGCTTCTGCTGAATGTGACACCTGAACGTGTCTGTAGTCAAATGTCACAAAAACATCAATCTTGCTCTTCCATTTTTAAAGCTACCAGAAATAGGATGTGCATCCAAAACAGGAATGGTACCTCAATCCAAAATCTTTGAGGACAGCTTTGCTTTTCTTGTATAATGCACAGTACAGGTTAGAAAGTCATTTAGACAAAGCCATTTACCCAGAAATAAAGTGTTTTCAAGGGCAACAGACAGAAATGTATTTAATCAGAAGTTTCACTTTCATTTACTTTACATCTTTGGGCCCTTCCTATTTCAGGTTTATTCAGAAGATAAATACATTTTCCATATAGTGGTTTCTGTAACTAACACAGTGATAACAACAGAAAAGAATGTCTTAAGATCTGACATGCATATGCACTTTTTGTGCAGAGCTTACAATTGTATCACCTTAATACTACAGAATAAAAAATAACATAAATAACTAGATAACCAAGACCTATTTCATATTTCATCCCTGAAATTGGTTCATCTGCCTTATTCCAGAATATTTACAGTTTTAAGAGGGTGATAATCCTCTTTTGCAATTTACATATATATTTATTTTTTTTAATAATTTAACATCTAACAGAATATCTTTTAAAGGCATACCTAAGTCACGCAGGACAAGCATAACATTAAACAAGAATAGACAACACTGCTGATGCTTATATATAAAACCAGGTTTGAATTACTAAATTTAAGAAAAAGTGGAATAAAGCACTAGGTGACGCTCAGACAAAGCTATGTTTTTAAAGCCTAAACTTCCCAAAAGCATGTAACTTGCATTTAGGATTCTTTAAGAAAATTCTATAGTTAAAAATTGGCAGGTCCATAATTATATTGTCAAGAAATGGCATCTCAGCCATTTTTCCAAGAAAATAAACAGATGATTCCTCTTCCATGCTTGCCAAAATAAGATTAATTCAGTTGTCACCATTTTAGTTATGTAGCTTATAGTCTTAATTAATTACTATTTGAAATCTGTTCTTAAGTTAAGAGATTCATCTAAGGTGCAAAACTGAAAGATCTAACAAGCTGTATAAGTATGGAAAGATTTTGGGACAGATTTCCAACTCTGATTAAAAAATGTTGAGTTCAGGAAAAAAAAAAAAAAAAAAAAAAATCCATAATGGCATTTGATAAATGTGCCCCCGAAGGGTTCACTTTATAATCCCAGGAATTTCTGGACAAGAAGATATTGGGAAGAGAGATTTTCATTGGACTTTTGAGTTTGAAATACTGTAACTAGCAAATGAGATGGCATATATTCCTACCTCCTCTATATAGTTTATCAAGAAGAAAGTATGACTAATAGCTATAATGTTGTCAGAAGACAGACAATTACCACAGGGTAATGAATGGAAAGCAAATTTCTTCTGCAGCAGAGCAGTAGAACGCTAATTTGACTATATCAAATATAAGAAGGCAATCAAATGTCCGTAAAAATGTGACTCAGCCCTCATTCTGAGTTCAGGCCAAGGGAAGACTTGCACCCCATAGTGCATATTACTTGAAATACCATTTGTTGGACCAATACTCTGAATAACTACTGAAACAGCAAATTCTTATTCTTGCACAGACACTTTAAGACCATCAATATTCGTGGTAATTTTCCTGATGATAGACTCGATATAAGGCTACATGCATTGTGCTGTGTAAAAGCCTGATCTGTCACAAGTTGGCCAAGAATCTCCATACACAGTATATGGCAGAGTAAAAAGTTTGAATTGGGATTAGCGAGCACCAAAAAAAGTGAATGCTGGCATAAGAAAGGTGGAGAACAGAAAATGCCAAAAGGAACTGAAACAGTCTGCTACGAGGCCTTCCCAGAGCTGCAGCTAAGTGCTTTGGTTACAATGGTATTCAGAGTTCAAAAAAGACTTGGAACACCTCAGTGTCTGTGACAACAAACGAGTGAAACACTGAGCTCTCTTCAGAGAGCCCAAAAGTTTACAGAAGTTTGAACATATCACTGCTGCAGGAGCCGTAACTCCCATTCTGCCAGGGCATTTTGAGCAGTCTCTCTGCTTACTCCTGAATTAGGCTGCTATGCAGCCAGAAATACAGTATACAAAATCGGAACGCAACACTGGCCTCTGTCTGACTTTCAACTTTAAGAGCTGTCAGGTGGTTTTGTGAGTCCTCAGAGTCTATACACAGCTTCATATACTGGTCTGACCATATGAAGAAAATCCATCTCCTTTGATGAGTTCACCTTCCTTTTTGAACCTCAGACTGTCTGAAGAATGTAAGAAGTGCCCTACTGGATGGGAACAGAATCCATCCAGCAGTGGGTCTGGTCTGCAACAGTGGCAGGTGGAAAAGCTGTTGTAGTAGAGCAGGAGCCCGGCTTTTTTCTGTGGTTTACTCCCTTTGTGCTTGTTGTACTACAGATGATGGAGGACACATTCATGCGTGGCCTTTTTGAATCCATTCATGGACAAGTGGTCTCATGAATTTGTCTAAATGCTTTTGAACTGCTGATCTGTTAACCTGGATACTGAACCTCCATTTAAATGGCACTTTAAAAGCCTTTCTTAAATAAATAAATAAAATCTGCGGAAGGGCTTGACCAAGAGCACTTGCTGCAGAAAAAAAAAAAAGGGGGGAATTGTTATCAAGTTTACAACAGTTTGGTGACCATGACAGTTGTCTTTCATGTGGAGTTGAATTTGTGACATATATGATATCCATTTCCCTCACACTGTGCAATCGATATTACTGTGTACTTTAATTTTTTCTTCACAGGAACATTCAATTAGGCGGAATATTCAGTAACCAGCCTCATATCAGTAATGATTTTCTGGTTCCATACAGGCATGCTGGAGGTCACTGCAGGGGAAGACAGAAGAGCAACCCATCTCTGCCTACAATGAGCAATGCCAGACCAGGGAAGGAATATGCTATTTCATCTTCTTCTTGGGAGGCTCTGTGGAATCTCTCTTGCTAGAGAAATTGGCTGTAAAGGCAAATGCAATGTGTAGCACTGTCACATTTTTTCTACAGAAGCAGAGAAGAATCAAGGGAATCAATACTACTACACTGTAATTCATTCAATTAATTATGTATCAGTGTAGAAATATTATTAAATCTCCATTTCAGAATAACTGATCAATTCAAGGAGCAATAACACTAAAAGTCTGTACTGAATTGTGCCCCAGAAATCAGCAAGGATCCTCCTACCACTTTTTATCTCCATATGAACATTACCCATTAAGTCTTTTCATTTATTCTATATCCTTCAATAGTGGTCCACTGTTTGGTCTTTTCCTCCTTTGAAATTAGTCAGACTAGGTTTATGCCCATAAAGTCTTACTGGGAGAAGCATGACTCAGCTGTAGGGCAGCTATACATTATTAATTAATGCTTAGTTTTCAAATAAACCTTATTGCTAGCTTGTACACCACTGTTGTGTGTTTTCAACCACAGAAGTTCAATCTATCACAGAAAAATTTAGATTGAAATAAATATTCACCCAGCTTTTCCGTTCTTAGATTTTTCCCTCTGAAACAGCCTTCCAATCCATGCTGGTAAGATTCCCTTTCCTCAGGAAGTTGTACTAATAATTTTCCAAAAATATTAGCAGGGGATCCATAGCAACTGTTGATATGAGTCAAAGTGATTTAAGAGAGATCTTAGCAACCTTCTGTTAAGATATACTGTATACAGCCTCCCCCACTTAGCAAAATCCCACAATATGGCAAGAAAGATTTGTATGTCTAAGAATAGCTACCTACACACATTTTTCAAGATGACTGAGCCATAATGATTTAAATCCTCCCTACCACAGTTTCAGCAAGATGTGCCTCTACAACACTATATCAAAGTGTTCTGTTCAGAGTTTTGAATCTTCTTCCTTTTTTAAATCACACCATTAACATCCTTGACATTTTAGAAATAATGTTTATTGATTTTTCTGTTAACATTGCTATAAATTAAGTGATGTAATGGACAGGATTATTGAAGTTCTATAAAGAATATGTCTTTCAGATTCTTAACTACATATTGAAAAAGCGCAGACTCTGGAAAAATACTGCAGTTCTGTGCTGTTCTTGGGAAGTTTTCATTTGGATGACTACTTTTTATGTGACAGAATGGACATATAACAGAGATGATATTACAACTACCTGCTAAGTACCACATGACAGGAGAAAAACATCTGATTTAGGTGAAATTGAGAAATAAACAATAGTAACAAATCAGACATAGGAGAATTCCTTATCACTTGCTGTTCTGAAATTTAATATCTGTGGGACAGGGTTGCAAATATTCCCTTTTGTAGTAGAAGTGTTGTTAGTAAATGCAAATAGCTTTCTTCATTGCAGATGAGGATTCATAAAACGGCTGAATAGACTGAACATGAAGATGCATGCACAGTGCAGAAGGAAAACAGCACAATCATCTTCAGCCTCATTCAATTAGCATTGGTGTCAGCAGCCCACACCCTTCTATTTTAAGGGTTACACAAGGTGAGCCTGTAAGCTAAGACCTGAAACAGCGTGGAGGATCTTTTAACAGACTACCACATAGACAACAATGATCTACCACATTTAGGAATTTAATATAGCCCTGAGATTTAAGACTTGCAACTGTCCTCACAAACTACTGCATTGAGAGTCAGTATCAGAATGTCTGATGTCTTTTTTTTTTTTTTCTGGGGTGACAGCAAAGCACTAGAAGAATCAAAACACCAACCTATTGGCAGCAAAAACAGAACCAACATACCATACGTGAACCTTGTCCGCTCCCATGGTTAGGAGGAGTGCCCTGCAGGCAGAGCCCTAATTCACATTTTGGTAACAGAAGCATCTGGGTCTGAAGAGGTTTCGGTAAAACCTGATAAGGGGCAGGGAATGAGCAAGGCAGCATGTGCTCTGTTAACTTCCATGATCTTTCAGAGTCCTGACTCACAGATTAGTTTTTTAGACTGTTTCTACAGAACCTTCAAGTCACCAAGCCTTCATTCTTGTTTTATTGGGCAGTTTTTCAACTGCTGAGCCTCCTGTAATAATGCAATTCGATTTCTATCCTTGGATGTTTGATTTTACATTCCATCATCGCTGAGCATTGATTAAAACTTAGCAGATTTACTTGATTGTGTTTATGACTTTGTTTTCTCAGGGCAAGGTCAGGGTTTATGACAACATGACACTCATAAAAAAATAAAAATAAAAAAAAATTGATGATGCTTGTTTCCTGACTGTGATCAGATTTATTCTTCAACTTTTAAAATCATCTTGTTAGTTTGCTTAAAAACAGAAAAAAGTAACTGAGACATGGACTGGCACAAATGAGAAGAAGCAAAAATGAACTTGGGCACATATGTTCAGGGATTTATATCCAAAATTCTCTGAAATTCTCACTTTGCTTACTCCTAGCCTTTGGAAGACCTGTTTCTCAGAGTGCTAAGTCCCCCCTCACAGAAGAAGAAAACATTTTTCTGCTACTTGCCATGGGCATAAACAACTATATCTGGAGAACATAAACCTCTGGCCTACACCCCAAACTGAATCCCACAGCCATCCACACAGCATGCCTACCAAACCTGGTATTGTACAAAACATACCAAAAAGAAAGAAGAGATGGCTGTTACACCCCGCTTTACTCTACAAGCGAGTAAAGAACTAATCTGAGACACGAGACCTAGATTCAGCTTTCTTTTCTTCTTGTTTTAGAGTAAAGCTCTTAACTTCATAGGAAGTTAGCCACACCACTGTACCACTGAGCTGCGTTTTGGAGGTGGGAATGTTTCACTCTTCCCTTCTGAAGTTGTTCTGTGCACATTTTTATAAACACCCCCCAGCGCAAAGACAGGATGAAAATGGCTAGTGCCTTCACCCATTGTCCACACCAATAAATACTCTACTATTTTGTAATAAGTTTTGGAAGGTGCCTGGAAAATAAATGGGTCTTCTTAGTTCACTTTTTAATAGGTAACTATATGCATCATCAGGCCATAATTTTGAAAAGCAAGTATCTAAAAATTAGAGGACAAAATCTGCTAGTCACAGGTACTTAATACTCTGTATTGTCAACTTCTACAAGAAGGACCAAATACCATGTAATTTCAGGACAGAAGTTCTAGCTATAAACACAGAGTTATGTTTAACTGCTGCACATCTCCCATTCATGCTGGAGAAGATTCCCAAAATGACAAAAGTTAAAATAATAGCCTTTACAGATAACCTGAAAAACTGAAACTTTGTTTTAAATTCCTGGTTGTAAAATAATGCACTACCCCGTCATAAAATATGCTCACTTTAAGATAAAGATTTCTCCACCTTCATTTCAGGTCTATTCTCTGTTCTCCACTGTTTGTTTTGGATCCTTTCTCCTGTTCTTGTGGTCTTTCTTTTCAAATTGTCTCATCATTTAGCATTTCACCATGACATGTTTGGACTTCTGCTGATTTACTATGCCTCTGGTGTATCATACCTGGATTTTAAAGCAGTGAACCTGCTGTTCATTTACACGAAGAAGGACCATTATGTTGGAGCTTTTTTATACAATACCACTATGTATCTACCTAAAACTGTACTGGACTTCTCTGCTAAATATCAGAGCATATGTGAGAGAAATGTGTCTCTCTTGCTGCCATCCCTTATCACAATGATATACTTCATCATTCCTTTGTACGGACTTTTATTCCCATTTACCGTAAATTTTTTTTAGCTGGATACTTTTGCTTGGAGGTTTTGGAGATTGCTCCTGAGTTGTTTTTTTCCTGTTATTAATTGAAATCTCTCCAGTGCTATTTTTACATTCATCCTATTTGCAGGACTCAGGAAGTGATTGTCCCTCTGTACTTGGCTCTAGTGGGGCCGCACTTCAAGTACTGCGTTCAGCTTCGGGCCCCTCGCTACAAGAAGGACATCGAGGTGCTTGAGCGAGTCCAGAGAAGGGCGACGAAGCTGGTGAGGGGCCTGGAGAACAAGTCCTACGAGGAGCGGCTGAGGGAGCTGGGCTTGTTCAGCCTGGAGAAGAGGAGGCTCAGGGGAGACCTCATTGCTCTCTACAGGTACCTGAAAGGAGCTCGTAGCAAGATGGGGACTGAGCACTTCTCCCAGGCACCAAGTGATAAGACAAGGGGAAACAGCCTCAAGTTCATCAGGGGAGGTTTAGACTGGATATTAGGATAAGTTTCTTTACTGAAAGGGTTGTGTGGCATTGGAATAGGCTGCCCAGGGAAGTGGCTGAGTCCCTGGAGATCTACAAGAAACATGTAGATGTAGAACTTAGTAGCATGGTTTAATGATGGACTTGTCCATATTGGGTTAAAGGTTAGACTAGATGATCTTAGAGGTCTTTTCCAACATGAATGATTCTATGATTCACGACATTTCTGTCTTCCTTTGGAAACATCGATATTTCTAATTTGTCCTTAAGGCCAATACATAACAAGCTTAGGAAGTACGTTTAAAAAGTCAGGAAAAAAACAGGGCTGTCAGTCTGAGGTGCCCAGAAGATCCCCTAGGACATCCTAAGTCATGCTGAATGGGACAAACCAGCTGAGGGGCAACTGAGGAAAGCTCTCTTTGTATTTCAGGAAAGTTACAACAGGCACTCAGAAAGGAGCTTCTTCGAAAGAGTACATTTCTAAAATCCACTAATTCAAAAATGCAAAGCAACATTCTTTCAGAATACGTAGAGAGTAATAGCTAATGCAGGATATCCTCAAAAGCATCTATGAAATTACAAGGAAGATATTCAGGACACAGACATGCCATGTCTGCAACTCCCTTTCTGACTCTTCAAAAAGAAGCTAAAATCACAGTTGGCAACAGTTCTGAAATGCAACAGTAATCCATAAATACTCCTTAATTTTCCTGTCATTGCAGAATTAAGCTACTTCCAGCTAACACAGATCTTACCAGGTGTGCTAAATTGATGTCATTATAAGCCATCAGGAAATACCCACAGAGACCTGTAGCAACATTTAGAAGTTTTGTTAAACAGCTGTGTGTTATAATTGATTTGTATTATTTAAAACAGCTAAAGCAAGTTATCTCCGGATGTAGAAAAGGGATGACTGAAGACTCCAGGGAGATTTAACTCACAAGAAAGCCAATCACAGGAACTTCATTTGAGCATTTTAAGATTATTACTAGAGGAAGTGCAATTAAATCATCACCATTTATCAATTATCATTATAAAATACTATGCAACCTTATCATACTAATTTATTTATGGGAAGGTAACTAGTTGGCTTCTGCTTACTGCAGTAAAAATAAGCTAGTCAGTAAAAATATCTGAAGACACTTTCTCTGAAAATGAATATGCCTTTCAAATAATAATCAAAAGTAACAGAAAAGTTCAAAGTTTTATTTAAATTTGTTTTCAATTATATTGGTGATATAATTGCCAAATAGCTAAACTCTTTGGAGCTCATGCTATGTTTCAGTTCCTGATCTCTGCTATATTTTGCCATACAGAGTATACGACAAAACATAGTTGTATTACAACTGTACACTGGCATGCTATACACATTTCATAAAACACTTAGAATGTAAGTCCCAAATGTTTGGTTGAACATCCTGGGTCTGTGATTAAAAAATGGCAGTAAGAATTTTTTTCCTAATCTGTCAACTCTTGAATTGAAGTCCAAAATCAGCCTTTGTTAAAAGGTAAGTAACATTACCCTTTGACAGTTGTCTGCTCTTTTTTTTTTTTTTTTTTTTCCCCAGTGGTGAATTGCTTGTAGAAGTTTTGCTCTGTTTTGGAGCAAAATCCTGAACCTTCTCTCTCTATTGTCCACGTGTACTGAGAGTTCAAGCCTGTTTTGGTGAGTTTGCCCAGTGACTTGCATTACATGATCTATGTCCCTGCAGGCAAAGCCTAACCCACATAGCAAAATTGGTCAGCAGAAATGCAGGAGAAAAAAAAAAAAAGAAAAAACACTTGGTATTTCAGTTCAGACCCCTGGCCCACTTGAGGGCAAAAAAACACTTCTTCTTGCAGACCTAACTCCCATTTTGATCTGAGCCTTGCAGGCTATTGCTTACTGTAGGTTTTTATTATCTTTTGTAATTCCTTTGAGAATGCTCTGATCTTTACTGCTGTTTTCTATTTGATCTGGCATATGTATCTCTCAATTTACAAGGGGAAGTGTTTGTTATACCAGCAGTTGTTGGCACTTAAAATACAATACTGTTGGCACTGTTAATTGTGCTGGTGCTTTGCCTCCCCTCAGACTCAGACAGAAATGTACGCACAAAACCATGCACTCCCTTTGTCTTCTTATCACCTGGCTGGATGGCCAGTGCATCCTCACTGCCCGGTGCCTTTGTGCTTTCATCTAAAATTAAAACTGTAGACCTCTTAAAGCGGCTTTCCCAGAGGCTCTCTCCCACAGCCATGTGGGAAAGTACATTTTCAATCCAGGAATGCAGCTGGGGCCTTTGGACCCGGTTCAATACTGATGTGAAGCAGGCTAACCTCCCTCAAGTCAGCAGAATTCAACAGCCGTAAGCCACAGGTACATGGTATTCAGGGAAATGAGGTACATACAAAAGGCATAGGGGGAAAAAAAAAAAAAAAAAAAAAAAAGCTAAATTAATTCCAAATCATTCATGGAACTGCTGGAGGATCTTACCTTCTACCTGCCAGCAGTTCCAATATTATGCTATCAGCCTGAGGCACAATGTGCATTATTTTGGGAAAAAGCAGTTTAACTTAGTCTGCAATGACTTATTCAATGGAATATCACCTCGATGTTATGTCCAGTAGTGTTTTGCTGCTATAACTCTGCTAATTTCTCCAAATTGTTTTTCTTTTTATCTTAGTTTCTGTCACTGGAGTCATGGGCTGAACCACTTCTGGAAAGGTGCCACAGAGACAAGAGGCTCAGCACACCACACATTTTACCAACATAAAACCTGTTCCTGCAAGCCCCTGCGAGCATGTATCTCACACACTTACTTCCCTACTTAACAGATGCAGGCCAGTTTTACTTTACTGCGTCTTAAGAGGCAAAAGTAATCTCCAGGTGGGAGTGACCTGCTTTTCCTTTTGGCTTCCATCACTCTGATTTTACACATTTCAAACATATTCTTTTCGCTTTATTCTCAGTAGTACTGCATTATGATTTATTACCTACACTGTGCTGTGGGTTTTTGCAGTGCTTTGCAGACAAATAGAAAGAGACAGTGCTTTCTACAGAAGAGCGTGAATGTGGCTTCAGGCCACAGTATAATGTGTAGAAGTGTAGAGAAGGAGTACCACCTCTGGAGTGCAGATAGCAGACTCTCCTATACATTTTTGCAGGTGGGACTGTAAGCTATCCACAAGCCAGAACAGCTCATCTGGGAAATACCTGAGATGTCAGCCCCAAAGGATTCCTAGCATCTGACTGTAATTAAGAGTTACTGGTCTCTATCTACCAGCAATGGATTTTCAAATGGATTGAAAGCAAAGTTAATTGAATCTTCTGCCTTTCTATGCAGAAACGGTCATGATTTAGCTCTGAATCTTAAACTTGAGCTATGAATCACAAAACTTTACAATCTGAACTACAAAACTTTCTTGTGCAGAAAAGGGAGTTATCAGCTAATCTATTATTTTATTAAATCCAATTTTCTCATCTTCATTCTGTAGTAGACAACCCAGATAATTAATACTTTATTTAAAAGCATCTATTATGACAGAATCTGCAAACTCACAATTAGAATTCAGAAATGCACAACAAACATCTGAAAACCAATGCCTGTTAAGTTCTCAGGGAGCTATTATAATACAAATAATAGTCTGTGGCTGCAAAAACATCAACGTTGCTTGTGTTCCCATGATTGAGTGCCATTTACAAATAGACATCCTGTAATTAAGTTGTATTAGTTGAATTATGGAAACACCTGTAGACCTCAGTTGAGGTTATATTCCTGTTGCACCAGCTGCTCCTGTAAGAGACCTGTGTACCTGGAAGCAGCTAAGATCAAGAAGCCAGTGATGGAAGTGGGGAAAGAAAAGAGACATTGGTATCTTCCTCTGATGATAAAAAACCTCACACCTGGAGAATTCCCACTCTTTGTCCAAACTTGCACTGGAGGCCTGGAGCTGAGAGGAGAACCCAGAGTGCACAGCTCAGCTCTGAGTCACATCTTCCTGGGCACAAACAGGACTGTTTTCAAGACAGCCACCATCACAATTCTACGAATAGGACATAAATTGCTGAAATAATCTAGTGACTTTAAGACCACTTCAAATAAAAGTGATTTGAATACCTCTAAAACAAGGCACTGATAACAGAGTTTACTAATCTGCTTCCTCTTGTAAAACATGGTGTTCATTAACCACTGATTCTTAAGTACATTAGTCAGTAACAACATATTATTTGATTGAGAGACTAATTTTCTCTCCTTCAATTCTTGGGATTGCAGGTCTATTTAAAATTGAAAATTACACAGTCTTTTTGGTAATTTGATTAACAGACAATCTGTGAACTATTACACCGCTATATTTTACTTAAGTAAGCAAGTAAGTCTATTTTTATAGTTGCCAAAAACCAAAATTACTTAGAAATTATCAGTTTTCAGGACTGGCTTTTGAGAAGGATTTTAAATGAGAGATATGGTCACACTAAGTCTTATGTGGTGAACATCTATGTATTCTTCAAAATCCAGGTCTGAAACTGTTGTTCATAACTGGCTCAACATACGTCAGTAAGACTTCTATATCTTTTATTTGTGTCCAGGAGAGAAATAAGGCCATTGAGGATTTGGGCATATATTGCAACCATCAATTTTGTAATGGACGAGTGGCTTCTCACCTGCTGTGTAATAGTGTCCCAGGGCCCCTCCAGCAGACGAGCCTGGTAGCACGCATGAACACTTTTCCATATTTCATCCAGAGTTAGAGGTCTTCCATCTGTGGTAGAGGGGAGGGGAAAAAGCACCCACAGTCAGAGCTCTTAAGCAGGCTGTATTAATAGAGTACAGCAAAAGAAAATCTGAAAATACTGATTATCTGCAGACAGATGGAAAAAACAGCAGAATGTGACTGAGCTGCTTCTGGCCTCAAAACTCCAGAACAGTAATGCTCAAATCCTAACTGGATGTGTGTATAAAGCTAGCCCAAATTCTCGAAACTATCCTATACTTCTCCATCCCCTGAGAGGAACAACTCACTTTTCTGGTTGCAAGTCCTAAAGTTAAACTAACTTTGTAAAATAATGCTTGAGTAAGAGAGATTAAAAAACACAGAATAGCATCATTAACAGTTATTTCATGTAAATACATGTAATTCATAGTGAGAGAATGGAAAAAAATGCAAGGAACAAAATTATGCAGTCAAAAGTTCACTGCCCTTTGCTAACTTAGAGGACTTTTTTTTTTTCTTTTTCCTTGAGACATATTTTGAGACATTTGAGACATTAAGACATTTTTTTCTTGAGCCACATTGTCACAGCACATTTCAGTGGTGATGTTAGAATTATGCCAAGGTATTACCACTTTGAAAATAATCATGTCAATTTTTTCAGAATATTTGTTTTTGACAAATAGCAATAGGATATTTTGATATACTTTCAATAAGTTGCTTCATCGTAACATCTATTAGGTGTCAGAGACCATTATCCTGTGATAACTAGTTTTATTCTACTGACATTTTCATGTCTGTAAAATGAACAAGATTTATTCATCCAATTAACATTTGAATGCCATGTTTAGATGTAAGTTAAAAACAGCTGCCTACAGTCTCTGTTTTATCTTATCTTCTGCATGCATTGAAAAAACTGCACCAAGTTCTGCACTTACTTAAGCACCATATAACAGAAGCATTAAGATGTGCAGCAAATGAAGTATCTGCGAAGGCAACAGAATATTAAGTAGATACGCTATGCCATCCTCAGGAACATGAGACTTGCTAGACCTGCATCTCCCCTGTCCTGTGATGGCAGATATCAAAGTTGTTCTGGCTAACACTTGCTGAGAAATTTGTTACTAGAGAGTAAGTGAAGTTTAGGAGGAAATATTTATGCTCAAATCATCTGTGTACAAATAATACAAAATACCATAGATACTTGCAATTTTATGTTTTCTATACAACCTGCAAAGGCAATTCAGAGTGAGTGTAAATGGAAAATCTAAAACAACATACATTCAAATGAAAAATTTGATTTACCACTCTAGATTTTGCCCTGTACATCTCTGTGAATTTTTATAGCAACACTTGAGCTAACTTGAGCTAACTTGAGCTAACTTGAGCTAACTACGGCACTTAGATGTGCACAAGTCGATGGGGCCAGATGGGATCCACCCAAGGGTACTGAGGGAACTGGCAGAGGAGCTGGCCAAGCCGCTGTCCATCATTTATCAACAGTCCTGGCTATCGGGGGAGGTCCCAATCGACTGGCGGCTAGCAAACGTGACGCCCATCTACAAGAAGGGCCGGAGGGCTGACCCAGGAAACTACAGGCCTGTCAGTTTGACCTCAGTGCCAGGAAAGCTCATGGAGCAGATCCTCCTGAGAGTCATCATGCAGCACTTGAAGGGGAAGCAGGCGATCAGGCCCAGTCAGCATGGCTTTATGAAAGGCAGGTCATGCCTGACGAACCTGATCTCCTTCTATGACAGAGTGACGCGCTGGGTGGATGAGGGAAAGGCTGTGGATGTGGTCTACCTTGACTTCAGCAAGGCTTTTGACACCGTCTCCCACAGCATTCTCCTCAAGAAACTGGCTGCTCTTGGCTTGGACTGGCGCACGCTTCGTTGGGTTAGAAACTGGCTGGATAGCCGGGCCCAAAGAGTCGTGGTGAATGGAGCCAAGTCCAGTTGGAGGCCAGTCACTAGTGGCGTCCCCCAGGGCTCGGTGCTGGGGCCGGTCCTCTTTAATATCTTCATCGATGATCTGGACGAGGGCATCGAGTGCACCCTCAGTAAGTTCGCAGATGACACCAAGTTAGGTGCGTGTGTCGATCTGCTTGAGGGTAGGAAAGCTCTGCAGGAGGATCTGGATAGGCTGGACCGATGGGCTGAGGTCAACTGCATGAAGTTTAACAAGGCCAAGTGCCGGGTCCTGCACCTGGGGCGCAATAACCCCAAGCAGAGCTACAGGCTGGGAGAGGAATGGTTGGAAAGCTGCCAGGCAGAGAAGGACCTGGGAGTGATGGTGGACAGTCGGCTGAATATGAGCCAGCAGTGTGCTCAGGTGGCCAAGAAGGCCAACGGCATCCTGGCTTGTATTAGGAACAGCGTGACCAGCAGGGCTAGGGAGGTGATCGTCCCCCTGTACTCAGCTCTGGTGAGGCCGCACCTCGAGTACTGTGTTCAGTTTTGGGCCCCTCGCTACAAGAAGGACATCGAGGTGCTTGAGCGGGTGCAGAGAAGGGCGACGAAGCTGGTGAGGGGCCTGGAGAACAAGTCCTACGAGGAGCGGCTGAGGGAGCTGGGCTTGTTCAGCCTGGAGAAGAGGAGGCTCAGGGGCGACCTTATCGCTCTTTTTAGGTACCTCAAGGGAGGCTGTAGCGAGGTGGGGGTTGGCCTGTTCTCCCACGTGCCTGGTGACAGGACGAGGGGGAATGGGTTTAAGTTGAGCCAGGGGAGTTTTAGGCTAGATGTTAGGAAGAACTTCTTCACTGAAAGGGTTGTGAGGCATTGGAACAGGCTGCCCAGGGAAGTGGTGGAGTCACCATCCTTGGAAGTCTTCAAAAGACGTTTAGATGTAGAGCTTAGGGATATGGTTTAGTGGAGGGCTGTTAGCGTTAGGTTGGAGGTTGGACTCGATGACCTTGAGGTCTCTTCCAACCTAGAAATTCTGTGATTCTGTGATTCTGTGATTAATTGAGATAGAATGGATTACTCTGACTAACCATCTCATTTACAGAAATTATCAAACATGGGATCAAGGATGAATCACATAGTTAAAAATTACCTGAGTTTTGCCTCATGGGTCTTATTACTTCGTGTATGAAAAGCAGCATACTGTCCATCATATTTAGGTATAGAATTATTTTTGTTTCAGATAAAAATACATATAAACTAAAACCAGAAGTTTTACATCACACCAGAGTGAGATCACAGTCAGTTATACACTTCAATAGTTATTATAAACTAATTGCAGCGTTTCACATAAGAACAAAAATTGATCTGGGCATTCTGACCAGGCACTTACATATTGAAATATCCTTGGATTTAAGTCTCCCTACATTCTGAATTTTCTGCACAATTATAATATATTTCACTGAGATTTAAATGAGTATAAAGTCTTTTCTTTTTTTGCTGTTGTTTTGTTTTTAGTAAGACTTCATACATACTCCCAAGTATTGTATTCCTATAAATTCTCATCTAATTGACTAGCTCAGTTTCCTAGAAGATGGGAATACAAATACAGCAGGAAAGAATAACTTATCAATACTTAAAATGGACATGAGGTTTAGCTTCACAGCTGGAAACTGTAAGACCCTTGCAAAAAGACAGGTGATTAATGGGTAGTTTTCCCATTGCCTTTTGCAGGATGAAGACCTCAAAGTCTGTCGTTTTCCCTCTGAATGAGACAAAATAAACAAAACAAAACTAAATAAAAGCTACACTAAGATCTCAAATGACTGATAGAAGTCCTAGTATGTTAGATAGCAGCTGGAAGTGAAGAAGTTTTAAGTTTTTGTAGTCTGCTTTCTTCTTCCTCCTGTTTCTGTATCAAAAGATAAGTATGGATGATAAAACTCATCTCAGGTAATCTGACTGGAGGTGTGTTACATGTTTTAAAAGTCCTCATTGTGTGTGAATTTGTTTACTTGTTTATCATATAATCACAGAATGGTTTGGGTTGGAAAGGAACTTAAAGATTAACTGGAACACTGCCAGGGATGGGGCATCCACAGCTTCTCTGGGCAGCCTGGTCCAGAGCCTCACCACCTTCAGAGTGAAGAATTTCTTCCTCATATCTAATCTAAATCTATGCTCTGCCATCTTAAAGCCATTCTCCCTTGCCCTATCCCTACACCCCCTGACACAGAGTCCCCCCACAGCTTTCCTGCAGCCCCCTTTAGGCACTGGCATGCTGCTGTGAGGTCTCCCTGGGGCCTTCTCTTCTCCAGGCCGAACAAACCCAACTCCCTCAGCCTGTCTTCTCAGGAGACATGCTCCAGCCCCTTGATCATCCTTGTGGCCCTCCTCTGGACTTGCTCATCCCTGTCCTCCTTGTGCTGGGGCCCCAGAGCTAAGCGCAGGCTCCAGGTGGGGTCCCACGAGAGCAGAGCAGAGGGGGACAATCCCCTCCCTTGCCCTGCTGCCCACGCTGCTGTTGGTGCAGCCCAGGGTACGGCTGGCTTTCTGGGCTGCAAGCACATACTGAATCATTTAGGTCGATATAACTGAAGCCATGTTAATCCCAGTCTCCCATCTTGGCACAAAACACACTTCTGTATTCTTTGGGCACTTTCAGCCCGCTGTTTTCCAGGGCTGCCAGTGTTCACGTGTCTAGGGGCTGACAGAGCGGCCTGTAATTGTTGCTGCTGGCAACAAGGGGCCACGGCGGCACCCGCTGAGCCAGGCGGCCGCTCTGCCTCTTGTGGCGCCGCTTCTTGTCACGGAGCCGAGCTCCCCACGTACAGCCAGAAAAACAAGGCGACGGCAGCAGTGAGCAAAGAGAAGTAGCAGGAGAGGAAGGCGCAGGCATCAGTTTCACCCTGCAGTGCATTTGTCCACCATCCCCACAGGGTGACGCAGATGCTGAGGTGCCTGCCTAAGCCCTGAGGTGCTCATCCTAAGCCCTGTCCCAGGTATAGCTGGGAGCAGGTGTGTTGACAGAATCAAAAATTTGTGGTTATACGCCTGCTTTGTATATTTCACCTCATTAAATAATCACACCAATTGCCACAGAGAGCAAAAGGAAATTTCTACCACACTGCAGTCGGTAGCTGCCTGTGGGTCATGCCAGATTTACCCTTCCCTTGACAGACCACAAGGCTGGCACACAACACATTATCCACTCATCAGTGCTAGGACAAAATGCAACAAGAAGGGACAAAAGAGCCTGGGAGACAACCAGATGAGATACTTTTTGAGAAAGAAGCTGATGGATAAGAGTCAAGAATTCCTAATATTGGTTCTACTTCTGCCACTCACTATGGGCTTGAATCAATTAGTTCGCCTGCCGTAACAGTCAGCCCAGAATAACTACAGCATTCCTATCAGAAACTCTGATTTTTATTATTTAAACTGCCTTGATAATAACAAACACTTGCTTCAAAAGGCTTGGTGAAGGTCCGTCCAGTTGGGGTTAACTTGTTTTTATCACCAGAAATAAGAAATAATTAAAAAGCAGATTTTCTTTTAACAAAATTTTTTATATGTCCAAAACCATGATCCAGCCCTTTCTCAAAGAACGAGGTCTTAAGAAGAGACATTTTTCTGAGAAAGGAGAGAGAGCTTTTGACTTCAGAGAGTAAGTCTGGTTTCTGGAAAGTGCATCCATCAGGCCCAGTACTGTTATGAACACAGAAAGTCATGCCTTCAGGGTTGGAGGAAGCTACATTATCTTCCAAGCTGTCTCTCTCTAACCACTGATTAGCATGGTTTTTATTGGCAGGGATGTATCTGTATTGTCAGAAAGCTAAACATATTTTGAGCAGGTCAACTTGAAAATCCCCTTTCTTCACTCTTTTCTAGGTGAGCTGGGGTGCAGGCTGTGTTGACTCCTGCTCTTTCTTTTTGGTGCTTAGTCAGTATTCGCGAATCTTTCTCTAGCTTTGCAGGAAAAAGAAGCAGCAAAGTGTGAAACAAGCTTTTTTTTTTCTTGACATACAGGGTGTTTCCTGAATGATACCTGTGTCCACCTGTGATTTTGTTGCTGCTACCTCACTGTCAATGCAAGAGGTGTTTTTATGTATGGTTTTAGATGATGACAATTCAGGAAAAAACTGAAGTTCCTTCACATCTTAAAGATGAAGAAAAGGGGAAATACTCTGCTGATTAAAGAAAGCTTACTGGACCTAGCCCAGCCCATCTGGCTGATGCCAGCACTGAAGGGGAAGGCTAATTGCCTACACCATCTGTCTCTAAGAGGGCTAATTGCTGACATCAGATCTCAGCAAGGGGTTCATGCATTTCTTCAGCTACCTCTTTGGTAATCTTGGAAGCCAGAAAAAGAAAGAAGGGTTCCTGCTTTTCAAAGGTATGGCATGCATAAGACTAATATTGGAGAAAGGACACCTAGTTCTCTGACACTCTGAGA
This sequence comes from Aythya marila, assembly GCF_965140915.1. Lineage (NCBI taxonomy): Eukaryota > Metazoa > Chordata > Aves > Anseriformes > Anatidae > Aythya > Aythya marila. The sequence continues at coordinate 80,105,426 of NC_139080.1, read as the reverse complement.
TACTGAGGACCACTGTCTGGACTTCAGAAGGTCTGAATTTAGGAATATATGCCACATGGAAAGTATCGTGAACTGGTGAAAAATGTTACTCAGATGTATATGTGTATCCTAAAAATATCTTCTTGTATCCTGTAATGTTCCCAAGCATCTTTCCAGACAGTCATCACATTTAATCATTTTCAGCTGAAGTATTTGTCCTTGCACAGAACAAAATCTTCCCTGTAAATCTATCCCCAGAGACTACCAGAAAGTTTAGATGTCTTTCAAAATGTTTTAGTCCTATTGCAATTAAAATTTCAAGCCATTACCTTGTTACTACCTTACATATCAAACTTCTTCTGACAAAAAAGAGAAAAGAGGTTTAAAGATGAATTCCAGAAAATAACTCATCCCATTTAAACAGCAGCAAGGATAAGGCTACAATTGAGCTTTTGTCTTTCTGCTGGAAGGACTGACCTGCAATGTTTAAGTGCAACCACTAGCAGAAACGAGTGAAAACCAGATGTCCTCACTGACACAAGCTCCTGAAGATGCTTACCCTGCTAAAGAGGATGGGAAAAACTCCACAGCGACCCTTTGAGAAGCCTTTTTCCTAGGAGGGACTGCTGGAGACAAGCAGTCAGTGAAAAATGGAGGGAGAAAAGAAGGATTTAATTATTCTAGAAAAGTTTTTAGAGTCTATTTGGAATAGCACAGATTTGGCCAGGCTGGCACCGGTTGCTATCATAACATACAAAGTGAGGAGTTGAATTGCATTGCAAAACAAGCAAAACTACTTAGTCAGGTTGAACAGAAGAATTATTATTTCCTAGGCAGGCCTCGAGTTATAATGGCCACTTAACATACTGCCAGAGAGGAAGCAGAGTTTTAAATTCAACCTCCATGCTCTGCTGCTGGGGAAGACAAAACAGGGCAGGGCTGTGGAAACACTGGAAGGATTATAGCTCACCTTCACCTCTTGCAACATGCTCTAATTAACATGAGGATCAGTATGGACAGGATTCAAGGGAAACCATGAGCAGCTCGCAAGAGACTTGTGAAGAACCCATTTTGTTAGTTAATCTGAAAACAATAGTAGGAATTTAGAGTGAGAAATCGATGCAGGTCTCAGAAGAAGATTCTTCTCTGAAAATTTCAGATAAGGAATGCAGCGAGTATTTCTAGTTGTCTGAGAAACAAGGTGAGAAGCCTATCACAGGAAGATTACGACCTTTCTCAGGAAAAAAAAATCTCGGGGCTTTACCTTAGAATTTTCTTCATATTAGGCTCAGGGCAAGACAAAAGATATTTCTCTGAGAGAGCTCAGGTGATTGTGATTGACTGATGTTTGCATGTTTCTGAAAAACCCACACTGGTGCCTTCAGATAGCACTGTATAGGCAGGTAAATTATTTGCAGTGATGACAGATTTTGCTGTTTTCAAAAATAAACTATCCAGAACTGAAATCAGAGAATAACAGCTGAAAATATTCTTGGAGAAGTACTTATTACCAGTATTTTGTATCCTTCTCTCTTCAAGAGTCAGAGAACGTTATATGTTAAAAGAAAGCATTAAATGCGAAAGAGAGCCCAGGTGACTTCAGGAATTATCTCAAAAAAAGTCCTTGTTTTCCATTGTGAAAGGTTCCCAAAAAGCATTTTAAAACATAATCTCACTTGCAGGAGCAATTACATATTTGTACTGCAAGGGGAGCTGTTGGCACATAATACTACGATTGTGCATTAGATCATCCACTAGCTTCTGTAATATCCACTTCCAGATATAAGGAGTCATGTTTCAACACCTCCGATTCCCTGATGCTGACAAGCTAAACAACTTGTTTTGTCTCTGGGAGCTCTTCTCTGGTGATTAACTGCTTATGGTGAATACTAATTATATGAAAGTACAGTACAGTAGAAATAGTGTCCTATTTCTTCTACCTGCAGCATCTCCATCTCTTCTGTAGAGACTATGCACTATTAATTCAGCAAAAACCAAGATGATGACATTTTTCACGACCACGAATAGGTTAACCTGTCTCTTACAGAAAAACTTTCTTCACCCTTCTGTCTACACATAAGTTTAAAGGCAAAACACTGCACATTTCTAAATGCCTGTAATAATTCTAGAAATAAATTTGCAGCAGGATGTGTGCAAATGAGTTCTGTTGGTGGTAAAGATAGAGCAATGTCCCCAATTCCCCATGTCCCAGTTTGAAAATTTACCCCAAATTATCCGTTCCTGAAACTGCACCTCTGACTAAAATCCTTTCACCAGGGAGTCTATGAGAATTTGTTCTTCAATTTTAAATCTAAAGTGCCTTTTAAAATGCTAACACTGCAAAATTAGAAACCATTAAACAATATAAGGCAGAGAGTGATTAAATCTACCAAACACATTCAAAGCATCTTAAGCTACTTTTTAATTAAAAAGAAAAAAGATATCTCTGGCAACAGTCAGACATCTTTATCTAGATAAAGTTAGGAGATTATTCAAAACACAAAAGATGCTGATGCTACCATGCAGGAGACTGAAGAAATGACTTGAAGATTTCAGTCCCTCAGCCCTTGGTACGCAGTCTTCGGGCAGAGAGGAACAGAGCACAGCCAGTGCTGCAGTGTGATCACTCTATGTTTGCTGATTAAATAAGTGACACTAACAGTGGCCTTGGAGGAAGGCTCTGTGTTCCTCCTTCCTTCCTGACAGGATGGTGAGTAAAATCACAGTAGCTGTAGCAATTGAGTAATGGGTAACAAGATGTACATCTTAGGAGGAAAAAAAAGATCAGTTAGTGTTTCAAGAACCAGTTTTAATAGATAGAAAAAGACAATACCTTATTATTGTCGTTATTTTTTAAAGCAGCTGATTTCAACAGAAAACAACATACACTTTAAAAGGTTCATTTACACCCCCAGCCTTGTGGCTCAAAGTCAGGCTTCAAAGAAGCAGACACAGTTCTGCTGAAGCACTGTAATTCTCTCCACTTATTTCATAGTCAAATTCAAACCTGCAGCTTTAAGGTTTTTGTATTCATTTAAAGGAAAGAACAAGAAAAATGATCAGCAGTTTTAGTCAACCACAGGCAAGATGCCAGGAGCCAAAGATCAGCCTCCTTCAGGCTGAGATGATATCATCTACTCCAAGGTCCTGAAGCTCTGTGTCTGGAGTATTATAAAATTTACTGGTGAACAGTCTCATCTCTTACTTTCTTATTACATACGATCATTATTTTGTTCCTCTGTTTAATATAAAATTTGTGTTTTTAACATCTGTGGCATCTGACATGTTTTTATTCATCACTTTGTCTAACAGAAAATTGGTCTTACCTAAAAAGCAAGCCCTAAAATAAAGCACGGGTACTTGGTAGCTGCTGGAGTACAAGACATGATATTCATAGCGAACCACTTCTTCTGTTGTTGCACAAGCTCCAGCTACTTGAGAATCATCCAAAGATTCCTAAAACAACAAACATGAACATAATAATATATCAGCTTTTGTATTTTTATCAAGAGGAATTAAATTACAACTGCTGTAATTAATAAACATATAGAACAGAAAAAAGCAGTGATCACCACTTTAACATCACCCTTCTAGTATTACAAAAAGAATTTTAATCAGCAAGAAAATCACAGCAGTCCAAAACCTACAAAGACATCTTGCACACTTACTTTTACACTCTGTGAACTATGTGCAGGCATTTGCAGAACTGAGGTCTTTCTAAGTGCAGGCTGCTTTTGTAAACAAAAGAAAAAAGCAAAAGCTCTCTAAAATCTTTATGGCAGAATACCTGTACAATAAGCTAACTACAGCTGCATCTCTTCTGATTAACATTACTATAAACCATTTTAAAAGTGTATCCTTAAATAATCTGGTTTTGCTTGCCAAAGGACACATCAACAGTATCCACCAGAAATTCTCTGCTCTACTGTCTTTAAAGGCTTTTTGCAAAAGGCTGGTTTTGACTATAATACTTCTAAAAGCTAAGACATTTTTCCTCCTGTTACTGTATATTTCAGGTGTAAAGTAATTAATGTATGTTGTAGACTTTAAATAAATCTGAAGAGATGGAATTTGTTGCATTGAGATATTCCCTAGCTGGTGCATAAATCTCTTAACATGTTTATCAATTTGTTAATTTCAAAATAACATTCAAATGGTGCTAAACACCCAGTTGTTTTGACTTTTCTAAAAATCGACAATTCTCAACATTTCTCAATTCTCAACATTTCTGAAAATTAAATTACTAATGCCACTAAGATTAAATGTTAGAACAAACTTTCCAAGAAGACACTACGGGTGTGGACTTGTTTGGTTTTCAAACCCCCAAATTTACATGCATGAACTAAGCAACCATAATGCCCGATAGGTTGGGTGTGCACTTCACAAGTTTATTATTGCCAACCAACTTAGAATATTGGTTTACTGTCTCTGCCCAAGCAAAATGAAAAAGACTGAACAGAAAAGAAGATCCAGCATCCTCTGAATGCCATACTGGTTTAACACATGAGAAATTTAAAGCCATTTATTTTTATCTCACACCCATAACTCAGCTATCAATCAATCCATGAAGAGACCGGATAAGCTATAATGGTAATGACACAAAATACTTTAATTTTTTTTTTGATAGTCCACATAAAACGTATTTTGCCCACATTTAGCATTTTAGACAACCAGATACTGTTGAAGCACATGGATAGAAGATCATGAATAAAGAGCCCAGATCATGGGAAGCAACAGACCAAGGTACTGTAAATACAATTTTGGACATTAAATGAGAAAATCACAGATGGTCATGGAGTAGAAGGCTTCTGGGAGGTTCTAGACAGTTGCAGCAATGCTCAATTTTAGCTTATTAGTAAAAAGATATCTAAAGTACCAAAATGGAGCAGTAAAGAAAATCCCCTCCGTGTTAACCTACTTTTAAAAAACTGGATGTGAAAGAAAACACATCAGAAGGAACAATGATGACTGCTGTATCTGAGTTCATGGGCCAGGTAAAGTTAGTTATGCCATGCCCAGTTCCCCAGTTCCTATAAAACTGTGTAACAGACTAAGAAAGCAAAGTATTTTCTTCTTCCCTCATGTTGGATCAGATATCAAATACAGAAGAATACCATTTTAAAAAAAATCTCTTGACAAAAAGAGAGATTCTCTAAAGTAAACAACTTTCTTTAAATTGATCTGTTTTCAGTGCTTTAGTGTGAATAGTAAAAGAAAGAACGTCAGCAGCAGGTGGTAAAAGAAATCAAAAAACAACTTGGCTCTCAAGTTTATAGGGGTGGGAAAGAGAAACAGTTCCAGAATGGAACCTAGATTAAAATTTAAAAAACCCTCTCAGATCAGCCTTCTGGAATCAAAACCATGCTGCTTTACAGACATTAATGCTTCATTGGGTATTATGCTTAGTCACTAGCTTAACTTGCCCTAAAAACGTGTCTGGAAATGGCAGGACTACCTTGCTATGTATTAGATGATGTTGTTCTCCCCAAAAAATGCTGTCTGTATACACATACTTCTCTCTCCTGTTTTGTGTATGCAAATGACTCTAAACCATCACATAAATACCAATATCTGATTTGTGGTAATTTTAGACTGAATGATAAAGGAGTCGTATTCTTTATTACCTGCAAATACCTAGGAAAAGAAGTAACTTAATACTCAAATACGCAAAAATTAAATACTCAAAAGCTGTATACCCCTAGGGAAAACATGTTTTGTAAATACCCTACTTAATATCTCAGAAAGTCATAAATTAAGCTAAGAATAACTTTGTCATCAAGAATTCAGCCTGCTGGGTTAGCAAGGATTTCAGCTGGTAAGCAACTTCTATCTTCATTTTCTGGATTAGGAAAAGGAAAGCGAAGGAGCCAGTCAGTCCTCCTAATTTCATTGTTCCTTGATATGGCCAGTGAGAAAACTCTCAAGAGAATTTCTGCCATTACCAGAAGGATATTAGACTGTGGGCTACTTACCAAAACATCCTATTACTTCCAGAGAAAGCTGATTTTCTCCAGAAGTGGCCTTCCCAGAAGACATACACAGTTCGATGGCAGGAGAGGCAGCCGACAAGGGAAGAAGGCTGTATAAATAGCTTTACTCTAAACAAATTACTGTTTTGGAGAGCAGAATATTTGTGGACGCATTCGTTTTGCATTATCCTGGGGTTCGCTGACTGATAGTTTAAGCAGTGTCTGAAGTCAAGCACTCAGCTGAATGCAAAGCTTGAAGCAGCTTTGAAACTGACACTCTTCTGCTCTGTTACAAAATGGACTTCGGTCTACTACAAAGTTCCTATGCTCATTCACAGACAGTTTCTGATAATCAGATCTCCTTTCCTGCTATTTCTAGTGAGAAGTGGGAGCATTGTATTTGTGATCTGCATAGAAAGACAGATAGCTGAATCCTTCTTAGGGCTATTTCTAATCCCCCTTCCTTTCGTTAAACAGCAGTGGCAAGACTTTTCACATAAAAAAAATACATCACTGATGTGTAATCCTGTACTTTTCCGCCTCTGTAAGTATGATGCATAGGATTTATGCCGGGAAAGTACATTTTGGAGCCGAAAAGTTCTGATGGTATCTCTCCTGCTGATGAGATGAACTTTGCTGATGATATGAATAAAGCAAGCACAGCCACTTTAGGCAATCTTTGGAACATCTAAAAATTATGCATGGCTGTATAAAGCCATGGAACCTCAGAGAGCACTACATCAACCTAAAAGAAGACATCTCTTTTTCAGTCTTTAACCAACTACTGCTAAAGCCACGAACACTAAATGCAAGTGTAATTCATAAAAAAAAAAAAAAAAAGCAGATCTTGATTTTCAGTTGCTAGCCTATTTAATTTTTTCTTCAATTAATTGTTCTACTTTCTTTTTTCACATATACTGTTGTATAGATATTCTAGATATTTTATTTTGATTATTTAGGTATTCTAACAATGACAATAGTGAAATCAACTTTTACATCAAGAAATTGAACAACTGATATAAAACATTCATACCTGTACACACACAACAAATTCATAATTTTGCTTGGATCTTGTAAAGACAAAATAAACATGCCTGAGTAAAGAAAATAAGTTTATTATTAAATCTAAACACCTTCAAAAGGGTTAGAAGGTTTAGATTTAAATTGCAATCCTTAAAACTATGAAATAATTTTATTTTATAAATAATTATTAATAATTTTGTGTGTCTGCATTGCAATTTGCTTGAATGGTTGCCATGCTTCATGTTAAAGCTGTGAATCAAGGACTCACCGACTGTTTCCTAAACAAATTGGGAAGTTGTCATCAGGAAGTTGTCATCATCTGCTACCCTGTTGCTCTCATGTAAAATCATTCTTGTGTTATCATAATGGACTATTGAGCAGATGTTTAAAAGCAATGTATCTATTATAAAAAGATAGGCAGCAACCACCTAATTAATTATATTAGTTCCGTCATAAATGAATTATCACTAATTTTAATTGATATAAAATTGTTCTCAACCTTTAAGTACCCCCTAAACAAATTAAGTTGATTTGTTCCTTTTTAAATGCTGAATTATTTAAATCAATAGATCAGAAGTGATGTAGGATGTCACTCTGAAAACAAAATAATGCAACTTTTTTTTTTTTTTTTTTCCTTCTGATGAAGATGACAAGTTAAAATCTCGTGGTTACAAGTTAATTTGAGAGCAGGGGAGAGGTGCAGGCCTGCTTTGATCTTCTTCAGCAGTAGCTGCGCTCCGCAGGCAGCAGGAAGGCACGGGTTCAGGCAAGGTTACTTTTGGAGGAAGAGCTCCGATGGAAAGGGAAGGCCCAGGGGAGCGACAGGGTATGCTGAGAAGGGGCACAATCACCTGATGGAAAGGGGATTCTCCTCTGCTGACATTACTCCAAGCCTTTCCCTCTCCCCACCTCACACACAGGCCTCCCTGACTCAGCCCAAACTCCCTGCGCCTGAAGTCTTTTCCTGGGGACAAGCAGTGGTCTGAACGGCAGCAGCAGGCACGTTGTTTCTCCTGGGTATCATCCCTTCACTGCTGCCTTTCTCCCAATTCCCATGTTCCTCGTCTCTTTTTTTGGCGCCTTGACCTCTACTTCCTCCTGCTCCAGGGAGCCTCCCGAGACATAAAATGCTGCTGCAGGAGGTCGGCGTGACGGGGCCGTGAGCAGGAAGGGGAGGAAAAGGGGACGCAGGCACCGCGACTGGCACTGGTTGTCCCATTACGAGGGGGAAGAGGGAGATGCAGTCCAGATCAGTAACCAAATCTGATTTCATCGCCTTGAATACATTCACGCTCGATTCTGTTTTGGCCTCCGAGCTGGAGAACTAATGTATCGTGTACGTACTCCTTCACACATTGCTCCCATGTGGTGCTCCTCTCCCTCCAGAAACGGCTGTGAGCTCCCGTGTGAAGCACAAGAGCCTTCCCGGAGCAGCTCCCCTCCCGGTTCAACACTTTCCCTTTGGCAAACGCAGAGATCTGAGCATGCAAACTGAATGGCAGGACAGCCTTCCCTTCATCAGATAGAATTAAAACCGCGCTTAATGTGGAGGGCGCGGCAGCGTGGTAGAGATTGTATCTGCGCTCTTTATTCTTCCTCCTGGGTGTTCTCCACTTTTATTTGGACCATGCCTCACGTCTTTGCCTGCAGCCCCCGCTGTGCTAGTCTCTGCAGGTCATCCCGCGGCTGGTTTCTGTCCCTCTGGTGCCGGCTCCCAGGGCAGCCGAGCCGCCCTTCCCCTGCCACGCCGAAAAAACCCGGCACCAAGTCAGAGCCGGCGGCGAGGCCTGCGAGGAGGCTCAGAGCCACCGGGGCTGCCGTCCCCTAGCAGCCATCCGGACCCTCAGACCCTCGCCACGAGCTGGGGACGGTGGCAGGAGGCACCAGCTGGGATGACAGAGCGGAGGCTGAGCTGCCAAGCAGCCGAGCGCCTGGATTGCAGTCTCAGAGCGAGCCCTTATGTGGAAATCGCGAGGCGGCCTATAAAATGCAAAAAAACACAATCCCCTTGCAAAAATAAACATCCTGGGGATGAAAAAAAAAAATAATAATAATAAAAAAAACCTTGTAGGAACCTCAAAACCGTCCTAGCACATGCTTTCTATTTTAACACAGTAAGAGAATTTCAGTTTGTATTAAGTGATTGCCAGCATTTTCCTTTCCCTATTAAATGCTCATACTATGCTAAAACTTAGAGGCCCTAATCACACTTGGCCCACTGTATCACGGCCTGTAAAAACACAAAAATGTGGACATCTTCCTGAATAATTTAAGTGCAAGATGAATGGTATACAAATGTCTCTGCCACCAGTTTCAGCTCTTCCATATAGTAAATAAATTGCTCTTTTATTGTAACTCTATATGAGGAATCCAACAATCTCCACATGTTTTGCAGTGTGGCCATCATTAGTGACAGATGAAGCAATGCAAGGATGACAAAAGAGACTTGAAAAATGACAAACTTACCTGATGGATTTATATTTTTATGCTGCTACACGATCCTCCCTACTATCTTGGGTTTGTTCAAATCCAATTAGCAAAGTGAAGAACCTGGTTAAATACTGCCCTCCAACAACAGAAAGAAAGTGGCCCTTAAATCACTCAAGTGATGTTACTAAACACCAAGCCCAAAGAGCCTTGTTCTGGAAGACACAGTTTCCTTGAAAAGCCACTAAGCCACCTATGGAAACCACAGACGTATGTTGAGGTAAACAATAAATGGATCCCTATGGATACACGGAGCCCTTAAATGAGTCATTTCACAAAGGAAAATCTCCTTACTACAAGTCAGCACCCTGACACTGGTAACGGCGAAGAATTCAGTGATTATTAGAATGCCTTTCTCCCGGAAAATACAGGTTACTAACAAAAAACACAGCCTTTTGTCATTCAAGGCATACCAAAAGAACAAAACCAACACTTCCACCCCAAAAAGATGCAGCACATAAAATTTTAGTAGTCCCTCATGCATTAACAATCATTTCTAATGGTTGGAAATTAGATTTGTCTTTTGATTGCTTTAAAACTGTTATCACAAGTGAAAGCAAAATCTATTCAAGTGAAAGAAGCAATGGACCATGAAAACAGAACAGTTGTGATTTCTTTTTTTTTTTTTTTTTTTTCTATGTTCATATAAAGGTGGTGAATTCTTTCAAAATCAACTCTTCATTCTTCCTCTGTTGTCACACGTAAAATGCAGAATTTGGTGGCTCTCCTCCTCCCCCAAAAGAGACATTGTTCTTCTTTTTTATGTGCTAAGTACAAGGACCCGTTCTGAACAGGGCTTCAGTGCCGGAACAATATGTCAGAAAAATCCCTTCTGGTAGAAAGTACAGCTAACAGCAAAGCTAGGAAGCAAGGCAAGTCGACCAGGAGAGGGGGAAGGCCAAAGTCGAGCATGGAACGATGGGCTGGCTGACCCCAACAGCTCCTAAAACTTCTAAAAAGAAGCACAGTGTTAGTAGAGCCAACACTGAGAGCGACTTCATGGCATGACCAACGCGGCTTTTGCAGGGACCCCGGGCACATCGTGGGCTGAGAGAAGGTTCTGCGGGACCAAATTTTGGCCAGAGCTGCCATTTGCAGCCATGTCCTTCAGTGGTTGTCACCTCTACAGATTTATGGATGTCAATTTTACCATTCTAAGACTGAAACAAGAAAATTGCATTCAGTAGAAAATTTGGGGATTTTATACCCACGCTTGCATAAAAGTACTTGCAAAACATGCCAGTTCCTCCACAGTGCAACCACATGAGGACAAACTACAAACATGCACTTGTATACATATATATACACACAGAGAGGTGAGTTTCAAGGTTCATGAAAAACACATCAAGTGGGTATGACTATACATGGCTGCACAGTTAGTTTGCAACAATTCTTAGAGTATAAAAGAAGTGTAAACCTGATGCATGGACTAAGTTGTGTATCATTCAATTTTATCTGGAAAACAACAAATTGCAGCATTTTTCCATTACTTATGTTATTATCTTGCATTTGTACAAATTGTGAAAAGTTATTTCTATAATGCTAAGCACTATTGCATAAGATTATTGCTTTTTTTTTTTTTTTTTTTTTTTGGTCTTAAGAGCTTCCGGGATTGGGCTCTACACTTCATAATAATATGCTTTATCATAGGCAAAAAAGGAAAAAAAATATTGGGATATTAGAAGAGAAAGGTAACAGTTCAGCTGGATTTTAGGTCAGTTTTATCTTTTTAGAACACGGATTATTATTTCTGTATTGAGAATCTCAGCAGCAACCCAGTTTTGGCCACACTTAATTCAATAGGGAGACTGACAGCAAATTCCTACAGCTCTTTACTTTACAGAAGACAAACTCAAATCCTCATTAATTTCTCAGATGGGAAACTGCATGAAAATGGTGCCAAGGCTGACAGTGTTTAGCAGTAATTCAAGTGAAAACGTTACAGACAGAAATGCTCAAATTGTCACAAAATCTGGCATTATAAAAACATGAGATTTGAAGTTACAGGTTGTAATTAAAAGCGGCTGGATGGGAAACGGAGATGGTGCGGTTCAGAAGCCTGGTGCTGTGCTACGGACCCCAGGTAGCCACAGCGGGACCAGGACAAGTGTTTCGGGGGTTGCCAGCTCTAATGCCCACCCTAAACATCACAAGAAAAAGGCACAACCGGGCTGCTCGAACCACCAATGAGAGGTGAACGGTTTCCATCACACCACTCTCTGCAATCAGGGTGCATGCTGCCTACTTGGAAAAGGAAATACTACCTGATTTCCTTTATGTCTGTCAGAACCTGGTTAAATAAACAACCTAAAAGTTACCTGAGATGCTACACTAAGCTTGGCCATAACCTATACTACACAATCACAACAATTAGAAACCATAACCATAAACAACATAGCTTAATTACAACTAGTGTATTTGAGTATGAGTATTTATTTGAGTCCAATTAAATTAACTACATGTTAAGGATGAAGCACATATGATTCTTCTATTATTAAAACAGGAAGAGAAAATTAAAATATAATGAGCTATTTCAAAATCAATCTCGATTCAAAAAAAAAAAAACTATCATTCAGAATAGTTATCAATTTACTTGTAAGTTCACAAAAAAAAAAGTCTCTGGATTTGTTCCTACACTTATACAAAAACTAGTATCATACTAGGATGCAGTAATGTTTTCTTTTTTAAAGATATAAACATAATAAATTTTTTTAATTCTTTTTTTGAGGAACAAGGCTGGACTTTACCAAGTCAAATGAGTTCAGCTTTTACCTGCTTTAAAAAATGGCTAATTTTATTAATATATGATGTAATACAGATGTACTTACTTTCTACTCTCCAATCATTGTTACACAGGAAACACAAAGCTCCAGATTTAGACTTGGATAGGTCAAAAGCCCTTCGGTTCATTTTCAAACAAAATGCTCTACATACTCTAAGTATTAATAACTATAATGTTATCAAATGTCATTGATCACAACTACCCCACATGTATATTGGTGACATTCGTACTGGATGGAAAGACAGTACTGAATGCTTCTTTTATTAATGTGATCTCAAATGAAAACTGCCATGCTGTATTACATGATACTATTAATTTCCAGGAATGCAGAACATAATAGAACTCAATGCAATTTTAACCGCTAGCAGGCTTTACAAAGAAGTAATTGTAGTTTGACGAAATGTAGCTAAAATTCGCAAAATTCAAATGAGAAGGCACAATGCAATACATTCTTATAATTAAAAATAGACTGTTAGGGCATTTTCTAACAATAAAGATAGCTATACTCTATTCCTTTGTTGAGTAACAGTTAGGAGACTTTCTTTTGGGCAAATAAAGAAAACACACAAGCAGAGCAGGATCCCAACTATAGAAAACACACAAGCAGAGCAGGATCCCAACTATAACAATACACCACCAGTAGTTTTGTACAGCTCAGTACAACTGCACCTGGAAGCCAGCTGTACTCCAAAACCAAGGACTTGAAGCCAAGTAGAAAATTTGAATGAACAATTTACAATGTTCCTAACTGGAATGAATCCTCTAATAGTCTCCATCTTCAGGCAAGCTTTGTTTCAATTGACAAGAAAGCCCAGTACCAAATCAGGAACACCTAAATAGTTTTACAGCAGCATGAGGCTCAAAACACCTGTAATGGTCAACAATACTATATAAATACAACAGACAGCCAAAACCACTGTAGCAAAAGCTTTAAGAAAATCAAGAAATGTTACACACTGCACATAGGTATGCTTGGCTAAGCTCCAATACAGTGTTGCCATAGATAATTTACAGAGATGCAAAATCTAAATAATCTGTAAACAACTAAATACATCAATTTATCTCATTTAAGGGAGTTCTTTTGGTAGCTGAAGTAATTGCTCAGCAGTAGGTGGAGAGACCTGAAGAGATTCTTCTCTATACAGATGTTCCAGAAGCATATCTAAATTTCCCTTCACATTTTATAAATAAGCTATGTAAAATACTTCTGGCAATCATCAAATTGTTCAAAAAATTGTTCAAGCTTTCCTCTTTTGGGAAAAGCAGAAAACTGGAGATGGAGAAGGAGAGCGGGTATCCTCTGGATGCTGCATTCACCCATCCTGTGCCACTCCTCCTCCTGCGTGGGGAAAGTTGGATGCATTTCAGGTGACGCCTCTCCTGTCCCACCTCATACGAGCCACTAAGCATTCACTGGAGCAGGGAGCAGAGCCCAAGTATTCGTGGAGCCAGGTGAATGACACCATGCTGTGCTAACCTTTGCAGATGACTTTTGTGCTCAGAAGGCACGAACCGTGAGAGGCTTAACAGACCCAATTTCCTTGACTCGATCAGAAAGCGATTCACTCAGTGTCCCACAGGACCAGAAACAAGGCATACAGTAAGAAGAGAACTAGGAATCATATACATGTGCACAGGAAGAGCCAGAATGTAGATTTGGCTGATTGCTACACTTTACCTCCTCTAATTTCCCTCAAAAGCTATTCTATGGCTACTGGAGCTAATTTATTCCTTCAATTTGATTAAGGTATCTCAGGGACCATTTCATATGTTTGTCCCTATTTACAACAAACTGAAATCATAGCTAAGACAATGAAGTATTTAATTGGTTAAATTGCTCTTGCTTTTCAAAACTGAGATATTCCAAGTGTCCCGAAGGCATTTAATTCCAAAACAGGAAGCCAAAGAGGAGAGCACTCAGCAATTCTAATCTTGCGCAGATCTCTTGGAAAGCATTTTCCTAAACATTTGCTGAAAGAACCATTTATTGTACTGCTTGCTGCTGCATGTACCCCAAATAGGGTCCCACAGAAACTGCAAGATATTTACTACTTAATTCATTTCTGGTTATATAAAGGAATAAATCTAGAATCAACTATGAGCATGCCTTCCTAAACATTAAACTTCATGCATTTGCAAAACAAAGGATGTAGAGGAAGAAAAAGCAACTAAAAATAAATTAAATATATTATTAACATCCTATGCTATAACTTTATTCATAAGGCAGAGCCTATGAATGATAGTGATGCACCAGAATCAAAGGCTCAATTGATTTTTTCTTAGCTCCTGTTTATAGCTTTCTGCAGCTCAACTGCAGTCCCCGAAGGTATAATTTTAGAATAAAGGCCTGGTGTCCATATGATATTTTAAACATCACCGCAGAGGTCCCTATTCCATAACATTTCAGGTACAAGACGACCTCTGCATTTTGACCTTGCCAAGCACGGAAATAATATGCAAGCAGATCAGGAATTTACAGTTGCAGCAATCAGTTCACAAGTACCAGGACCCTTCATATGTTGAATGCTACAAAACAGTATGCAGTTCATAGAGAAAAAAGCAAGTGTTGGCCTTTTATATTGAAGTATATGTTTTCACAAACATTTGCACACGAGTGCACATGATGACTAGATATATAGATGTTTGTTCTAACAGGCTGAAGCACTCAAACAACAGGGGCACAGGAAGTGAATTTGCCTAACTAGTCCAGTTCCCTTAAACGTTACAATCTGCTTAGGTGACTTCGTAATCTCTTCTCGAAGGACTTTTATTCTTGCCATTCAGGATGCAACTTCCAAGCCACAGATCGAGACAGACGTGCGGGAAACTACTAAGTGTCCCTTCATGCCGAGACAGATGATAAAGCCCAATTTCCACAGAAATGACTCACAGATGACTACACGAGACAGAGGAAAATGCTCAAAGAAATGAAGGTTTAATGGAACTTTTGGTGGCAGTTTTGTGACTCACTGGGATTTACCTTTTTGAGGGAAGGAAAGCAGAGGCATAATATCAGTGTTGATTATGAGATGACTTATTGATTAACTTTGTTTGGAAGCTTAGTCATTGGTAGGCAACCACATGAAACTAACTTCTCTCTACAAAAATATATCATTTGAGCTTGGGTCACTGATGTTTCCACTCAAGTCTAGTATGGCTAATAAAAGTGTTTTAAAATAGGAAATTGGAATGAAAATGCTGTGAAAGATGTCTGTTATCCAAACAGAGAATAAACCCATAAACGAAGAAACAGAAATATATAATTTTATTAAGAAATTAAATATATATAGAGAGAGAACTTGGGTAACGCGGAAAGAAGCAGAGACTTCTTGTGGGCTTTTGGTGCTGGATCCAAAGCAAAGTATTGAAGAAGTACCTCTCTTTGAGAATAAGTGCTTTCAGTGCCTATATTCCATCTGTGAATCATGCAGAGAAATACGAGTAACACAGATGAAGATAACTTAGTTAGGGTCAGAATCATCTGGGGGAAGAATTATAAAAACAGGGTTTACAATAGCACAAAAAGGACCTACAGGATTTTATCTGGGTAAGAATCTCTCAAATGCTGCTAAAGAGATTAGTGATGGCAGGAACTGCAGGAGACAAACTCTGTAGCAATATATCACATAATAGATGTTCCTAATATTGGCAAGACTTTTCCTTAGACATGATATTTGAATTATTTCTTCACCAAAAAGCCACTGTATTAACAACAAATGATTTGTACTTATTTTAACAAAGCTTCAAGACTATTACAGGACAGTTGTTTATGCAAAACAAGTCTGACTCAAAGATTTCAGTTGCACATAAGTACAAACAAATACAAAAGAATAGGTGTACACATGGTGTTAAGCATATTTGACTGTTATGTCTTGTTCCAACATGCAAAAACAACCAATTAGAAGGTTTCAGATCAGGTGGGAATCTCCACTATCAGACTGACAGAGATCCCTGAAATTTTAAGGCCTTGCACAGTGTGGGCTCTGCTTTCTAGGATCAGCTAGGAATGTTATAAATTAAAGAAGTGGCTTTTAGTATTTTACAACAGATCTTCACCTTCTAAAATGAACTGAGAAATGCATTTTGGCCTGTAATATGCAGATTATCACGGCTTTTTTATGGATCTTCCAGTACTGAGTATTTGTTGAAATAAACTGTCCATAATAAGCCTTTCCAAATCTAGGTTTTTTTTTTTATATATATATTTTAAATACTTGAAAAATTAAGGAAGATAATGGTTTAAATCAGCTCAGCAAAAAAAAAAAAAAAAAAGGCTTAAATGTATTTAAAAGAGAGATACAGAAACTGCCTAAAATTTACATCCTGAACCACCAAAAAAAAAAGTGCAGAATGAAGCTTAGTCTTAGCTGAGAGAATAATCACCTCAGAAAAGATGGAGGGAAAAAAAAAGCACCACACAACAGCAAACCTACAGAGAACAGAAGAATGACAAAGAAAAAAAGCTGCATCTTGAAGTCTGAGTGAGAAGAAGAATGTAAAAATTGCCAAAATTCAAGCTGAAGTTACACTGATAAATGGCAAAAAGCTCACCAAACATGAGTAAAAGAAAAACAAGGGAAAAAAAAAAAAGTCATGCAAAAATGTAATCAGACTGAGGTTCAAGTAAAACAAATAAATAAAAGAACAGCCACAAACCTGATTTCAGATTTTGTCTCAGTGCACTGTGCGTGCACTCAGTGTGCTACTGCAGAAGATGGGAACATCATGTAATTGTTAATGAGGATGAGGGCACACTCATCCCACGATACAAGAAGTATACGTACAGCAGCAAGGGTTGTGTTTTTATAACTGAATCCTATTGGAGTGAAAATACCTGAATGAAAAATAACAAATGAAGTATCTGCACCTAAGCAAAGGGGAAGGGGGGAACACAAAAACTATCTAGATAGCTGTTTTCTGACTTCGGTGCTTACAGGGGTTAGAACAATTTCTGAAGGAAAGAGTAATTAAACATACAGAGCTGTATTGAAACACTAGCAAAATTTATGTAACACAGGTTTACCAAATAAAGACCATGGCAGACTAACTTGATATCTTTCTCTGATAAGATAACTAAATTAGTGGACAAGGAAATGCAGGAGACCTAATCTGCCTGGATTCAGTAAAACACCCAATACTGTGCCAAACGGAAAATTATTATTTAAACTGGAGAACATGAGGAATATATTAAAAAGTAATGTATAAGAAACTGGAAAAAAAAGGGAAGATAATAATGGGATATGCTCAAAGGAGAATTACTGTCCAGAACACAGTTGATTAGCTGGGTACCTCCAAAACTTATCTGCAAAGTAATCTTGGTTAAATTTTTCCTTAATAACCTGAGCACAAAAGCAAGAGATTGTAGACAATTTTTGCTGATGATACAAAGTTGTGAAGCACTGTCAATAGAGCAGGGATAGTGTTACAGGAAATGGAGTTTATAGCACAAGTGTTGCCACATCAAGATCATCCACAAGCTGATCTCAGCTCTTCTCTCCCTCTTTGTCACAGAAGTATTGACAGTATCAACAAAACAAAAGAAAAATGCCCCTCGTTCTCATATTGCAACTATGGGTTCTGCCTACATTTCACAGATCTCATTTGCTCTTTTTACAAGAAAAGAGAATTTGGACTGCTGACATCCAAGCAAATCCTGCAATTTCCATCCCACGAGAAACTCCTGAATTTTAGTATTTATGGTTTTGTTTTTTCCTTTATTCAACACAAAAGTTAAATGTGAGCATTTTTCACTCAACAAAAACTTTCTGGTTAGAAACACTAAAATATTAAGAATGAAAGTATATTTCCAAATTACAGTGTGCTGAACTGACTGACTTAGAACCAGCTGGACATTGAATTTGATAACCCTTGAAGTGTACACAACCTAATGCAATTCTGATTCTCAGCCATAAAACAGGGCTTCTATCTCTACCAGGAGGCATTCATAGGCACTTCACTACTCTGCTGGCTACACAGTCAAAGGAAATACTACACTCTACCAACACAACCATAACACAGTTTTCCCCAGCAGAGCACTGGTGGGGAATGATGCAAAAAAAGAAAAAAAAATACAGCTATGCTGGGCAATGCAGCATATTGTTGAACTACTATTAAAAAAAAAAAAAAAAAAGCTTTCAGAAAAGTTTAATACATTGTGACACCTCCTGTGGGATTAAGCTGATCCTACGTAAGCTACTTTGTTTTCCTTTGTCTAATTAGGAAAAAAAAAAAAAAAAAAGAGAGAGAGAGAGAGAGAGAAGAAAAAGTTGACTTTGTAAAGAACAATTTTTCCATTAAAAAAATCTCTAACACCTTCACCTCTGCTACAGTACTCATATAGCACTAAGTAAAAAGAGAATTACAGGCTTATAAACTTGACTGTAATTATAACTCAGAAAAAAAAAAAAAAAAAGAGAGAGAGAGAAAAGAATAGAAAAAGGCCACTTACTAGTCAAAGAAAATTCATTTACTTCACATTGATACCAGGGACACATCAAATCGTTCCATAAAGCTTTTACCATGTAACAATAGTGAGCACACTGACAAAGTGCTTCATGAGCCAAAGCATGCATTTACATGACAGACTGCAAAGCCAAAATCAATTTATTGCAGCTCACCACGTACGAACCTCTAATATCGGTTTTGCCCCTTGCCTCTGCCAACAACAGGCTGCAAACAAACAAATGTGTTAAGATAAAAAAAAAAAAAAAAAAAAAAAAAAAAAAAAAGGCCTAACTTCAAAACGGCCCAGTCCCCAGCAGGGCCCACAGCACCTGCCAGGCACCAACCAGAGCAGGCAGGGTGCTCAGTGATGTGGAGGAGCGAGATGGCAGCCTCTTCCACAGGCAGCACTGCTGTCCTGTCACCAAATCCCAGGCTTCATTATCCAAATTGATCTCGTTTGGGGCAGGGGATGGTCCTAGAAGGAGAAATGTCTAGCTGCGGGTTTGGCCTGTGTGCCCACCAGCAGCACCGCGCTGGCACGGCCTGCTGGTTGAGCACGCGTGGGGCACACTTGGCTCACCACTGAGATGCGTTCAAGTCATTTCTTACATCCTTCTAAAAGAGCTTTCTAAAATGTCTGTACTTCAGTGGAATTAGAAACAATGTTCCCGCTTTTCCCTCAAGTATAAATGTTCATACCAACCCATTCCACCCTTCCCAGCAATTACAACACATTTAGTAAGGAAAAAATGTATTTTCCTCCCACTGCCATTAGAGACCCAGACCTCCAACAGGAAGTCGTATTTCAAACTAAATTCAAGGATAGAGGGGGTTAAGCTAGCCCTCCGGTCTTGCTCTAATGCCTCATCTTTCTCTTCATTTTTGAATTGTCCTCCAATTGCTCAGAGATATGGGTCACCAGAGAAATGTGTAACTACTTACAGTACAATATGCTAGTACTCGAACAGAAAACATGGTTGCTACTCAAGCCGAATAAACAACCTGCAGCGGGGGAATCTGTAATGATATACACGCTCTCATTACTGCAGAACATGCAGGAGGAATTCCTCACATCACACCCTGCGTTTCATTTGGACAACGTAATGTTTCCCCTCTCCCCTGCTCAGGGAAAACTGCAAAATTAAAATTGGATGACAATAAAAACAAGACAAATGGGGTCAAATTTATCGCTTGCTTAATTCCACAGATTTTAATGTGTCGCATGGAAGAAGAATGTGGATCACTGCAATAAACACTGGTTATGTACAGCTTTATTGTGAAATAGTTTGGTCTAAAGTTAGGTCGATCATCTGTAACATAAATATTAAAGGGCTCGGTTCTGAGATTTTTATCCTCACAGTCTTTATGTACACAATGTTTTAAGTTGCACCATTTTGGATTATTCTACAGCTCCAGCTTAACAAAAAAAAAAAAAAAAGGCAAAATTGTCATTTTTCATAGTGGCATTACAAAATATACTACTTATTCTGTATTGCGATAACTCTTTACGAAGTTATTTTATTTTGTTAACTTCTACCCCCTACAAACACAAGCTATTCTGTGAAAAAAGTCAGAAAGGTAAAGCACTTTGATCAATCTTACATGATAAATTCACAAGAAAACTGAGGGTACAAATTAATTACTGACTCCTTACGCCAAAATGCTGTGTTATTTCCAGACCCTCAAAACAACTACCTACCTTAGAAGACTGTATTTTAGCTAAAAAACTTTAAATCCAGTTCCGAAATTGTCTATGAATATCAGCAACCCTTAAAACAGTGGTAAAATACGTGACAGTAAAATACTTAAGATATCTTAAAGATTATTTTTGTTTCCAAAGCAATCAAGCATTCCAAAATAAAAAGCACATATTATTCTCTGGTAAAATAACAATGAGTTTGGAAAGCCCTTTCTGTAATAAATTTAAACTGAAATCAGCACTAGCCATGCTTAACCATTTATCAACAGTCTGTACTGCAATCACAAGACAAAAATAACATAACCCTGCCTTAGTAGACTTTTATATACATCTTCAAACCTTCACAGCTTTAGTCACTACTGAAATCATGCTTCGAAAAGAACCTAGCAAACAACTTCAACAGGAATTATGAGTCTCTGTATTATACAATTAAGTTTAAGCACACAAAAAAAAAGACTGCCAAATGGTTCTGTAAACTATTAGATTATGTTATTTCCAAAACTGGATCCCCCTATATCAGGGAAAGTAAAATTAAGTTTTCAGCAACCTTGAAGAATTAAATGGAAAAATACTTGAACCTGAAGACACCAAACCCTGTGAATACCCCAGCTGGCAGAAGATAATTACTAGATATAACCAAGAAAAAGCATATCACTGTACCTGTAAATTCTAGCATGGTAAACCCAGGCACAGAATTTGATGCCAGAGAAAGAACAATACAGGCAAGATATGTTTGTATCTTTAACTTGAACTATAACTTTAAGACAGTTAGCTCTTTCCCAAATTTGTCTTCTATTCAGATACAGGTTAATCACAGAAGTAGGTGTTGTAAGCATACTTAAGACATAGTTTACACACTCTGATTTATAATTCTCTTCCCATTTTCCTCTGTTAGAATTCCTGTTAGCTCTTCAATCATAGAGTTCTTCCCATGGCAAAGGATCTTAATTTTTTAACACAAAACAGTAGCAGAAAATCTCAAGTCTTGATATAATCTTTGGAGGAAAAATAAAATAGAAAGAAAAAAATGAATTTACAAGAACTAAATAAGAACATATTACTTATAACTATGAAACTGAACTTTGTATGCTAGTTTGAGCTTTCCAAAACTGACTGACCAGTCACAGCACACATTCTTGCTGTTAACTACTGACTCCATTGGTGATTTTCTTTGTTTCATTCACTATGGCAGTTGTGCATGAGCATCCTTCCTGATACATGGCAGTTTTACACAAATCCACCTGATTTGGAATAAAAAGGAAAAAGCATACAAGTACGTGCAGAATACCTGAATCATGCTAGCCTGGCAGACTGAGGTCCAGGTTTTACAAAATGAGGATGTGTTAGATAAAAATCACGTCCACACATTAACTGAAATACTCATTGTGAGTTAGATGATCATGCACACAGTAACAGCACACAGTATCAAGCCTAGTACCTGCCTTATACAGCAATTTTGCATCATATACTCCCTTTCAGATGCTAGTTCCATCCCAAAACCATCTTGCCTCATTCCTCCTCCTAGCCTTCTTATAACATCACTGTGAGAAACAACCTAACTTTCAACAAGATTTCTGCAGATTTCACCCCTTTGATATCAGATGCTCTAAAAATAACTAACTTTCTCCAGCTTATATCTTAATCGCACTGGCATTGAGGGAATTGTTGATATTACAGATATTAAATAACATACATATTACTGAGCCAAAAGATATATGCCTTTTGGAACACACAAAAAAATCAGATGCTAGATAGAAAACATGTAACTTGGCAAACTGCAAATGAAAGAGTTATACTTAATCCTTTGTTATGGAGATAAGACTCAAGAAAACAGAAAAAATCATATACCCTGCTGGGAACCTAAAAATTTTATTATAGGTTTTATTTTGGTTTTAAGGTTTGAGGTTAGAGTGTGTTGAGAAATACCAGTAACATAAGTTATCTTACTTTATAAATTCTAAAACCCTTTTTTCTCTTCCTAAAAGATCATGCATGTATGTACCTAACACTGTTCTAGTTTCATGTTAACAAGCCTCTCTGAGATGCCACACACAAGCTCCATTCTGTTTCAGATTTCTAAAGGGTATTTATATGGTATGTCATTAGCTACTGCTGTATATGTTGAGCCTGACTTTTTTTTTTAATGTCCGTTCTGTTTTATATTTATGCTTTCCTATTTTTATATAAGCCTTTGTCTCTGGTACGCTACACATTAATTTCTTCAACCCCCATGAACACATTCTTTAGAAAAAAGCAGAGCAATCATGTCTCTATCTGTGCAGAAAAGCAAACAATTATACTGTCTGCTCTGTGGCTTGTCATTTTGATGAAGAAACATGACTTAGTGCTCATATTATTGCTATTGATTGCCAATCACAATTGGGAACTGTCTGAGTCACTCAGACAAAATTAACCTAAAAAGAGCACATTAATATTAGATTTTCTGGTATAAAACCATAATTCTATAATCAAGGTTAATTTTTTTTTCCCGTACAAACCTCTACTAAGAGGATGAGTACACAGATGATATATCTCTTCCACACTTGTGCCAGCATGAACATACAGGCACACCCCATCAGTGAAAGAACAGTCCTCCACAGGTCCCTATGGAATATGTACAAACCTTACATGTCCTGGGTATCCTTCTGTGGCTTACAGCAGGGGAAGAACGCTAATAGAGGACAAGAGAACAGTGCCTACACACAGCCAGAACTACCAGCCTTACTTCTAATATGGAGATAAAGGCTGCTGAGCAGTCAGCTAATAAAAATGAAATAGCAGTGAAGATAATACCTCTGCAAAAATGCAAAATGCTCCTCTAGTTTACCAAACGGAAATGGAAATTCAACACATTTGTAGATGACATCCTCTATTCAGCCTTAGTTTTATCACCATCAAAAAAGTATTCACCTCAAACTCTCTCCTATGTATTGGCTCATTTTTTTCTAACATGAAAGTAAAATAATAAGGTTGAACCAAGATCGTAAAGATGTGCAGGGTTGAGAACAAGGGCAAGGGAAGTTAAGAACAATGCTAATATTCAAAGCTCATCTATTTCACTAGGGCAAGCTCTCAGCACAGATATGTAAAACGGTACTTTCAAAAACATTTGCTTTTCTTCCAAATGACTGCACCTTCAACCAGTAGCAGGTAAGTAACATGGACCATTTAATAGCACATATGCTTCAACCTGTAGCATGCTTCCTGAATACCAGTAATTTGTATGATTGGTCAAAAAATGCTTTTCAGAAGAAGCTGGAAGCATGCAGAAGTGTGCAATGATCTGGGGGATTGCCCAGGGCTCTGCTTTAATCCACCTGTAGCTTGCCTGCCAGGACACTTCCTATCAGTAAGCAGCTGATGCCAGGTGCACATGGACCACTCCAGTTGGCGGGAGTTGTGCCCAGCTCCAGAAAATCTCTGCTTTCTCTCAGGTTGTAGATCCCTACTGACTGACAGCGTTACGTGCTGCTTTCCTAGGATTCATCTCCGGAGAAGAACATTTGTCAGTTCTGTTCATTTTTAACACTAGATGACTCCAAAAATGAAAACAAATTTCATCTACCAAAGCAAAAGATTATGTTCTTGGCTACAAAGTTGGAAACAAGGTTGCCAAGAAAAAAAAAAAAAAAAAAAAAAAAAAGTAAAAAGCTAAAGCTATGTATAATCTGAAATTGTATTTCATTAAAAATAGCATTCTTAACTACCAGAGTGTTTCCTTGCTTAAAGGCAAAGCTCAGCTACAGAGGTGAAGCCAGTGATGAGCTTTGCTGCATCCTTCCTCCCTCTTTAATCCACCAGAACTCAGCTCTGAAGCTACACTGCAGGAGTAGAGAGCAAGCTTCCATCCTGTGAGGCCGCTCACCCAGTAATCACTTCCTGCTTGTTTTTATCAGATAGGAATGCAGCTTTTAGACTGAGGAACTACAATTGAATATAACAACTTACATGTCCAATACTAAGGAAAAAAAAAAAAAAAAACAAAAAACACACACACACAAAAACAGTAACCAAAGGGATTTAAACTTTTTTTTTTCTTTGGTCCCATCCCACCACAATTACTAAATGCTCATTACAGAGGTGGACGTAAGCTACCTGAGGCCCACAGGACTGCTTAGCATTACTGACAATAACACTTGGCGGTAGTGGTCTTGTTTGTTCCAAGCCAGAGAAACACAGAAGCTCCCAGTCCAGGAACATAGGGAAAAACAAGAAATGTACACCAAAGAGAAGTTTTAGCAGGGAACAGTATCTATTTGTTCTGATGACTGCCATCTTATCCCAAGCTTTCTCCACATGTCCCATTCACGTCCTTCCTCTGCAGCGTCCATCTGTAGGAAATGCTCCTGCCCCCCTGCTCACACCTACAGAGGGTGTGAGCATGCAATCCCACTCTTCAATTCTCATCCCACTGTCTCTCACTAAACCAAATTCTCCATCCAGGCCTAAGCAGCTATAGGCAAGAAGAGCTACCCATGGATTTTGGGTAGTTTTGGATCCTCTTGAGAGGTGAGTGAGCAGCAGGAGGAGCAGACATGGTTTGGGCCCAGTGGACCTGTCAGGAGCTCCTCCAGCTGATTCCACAAACCCTCAACTTTATCCTTTTTTGCTGATCTAACACAGGCCTAGCTGCTCCTAGAGACCCCCTCCAGCACAACACAGGTGATGTGAGGAAGAAACACCTCATTCGGGTTCTCAGAACACGTTTCGTTTGAAAACCAAGTAGAGATGGGTTCGGGGGAAAGGAGCCTTCGATTCCCCCATCCATGTTTCAGTAAAGGAGGAGGTTTCCCTGCTCTGCACCCTATTGCAGGCTCTGTAGGCAAAAAGGACTGCCACTTGTTTAGCCAAGTGTCAAAGTCATTAGGACATCCCAAAATGTATATTCCCCACCGTATGTTGGTGTCTCAGTAATAAAGGAGAACTCCAAACATAAAGGGAAAAATGCTTGAACAGTGAACCATTAGGTTAATTCTTGATAACCTCCCCATATTTTCTTCCTGCTGATTCTTCTATGGTAAAAGTAGGTATCTCTCTGACTTGTTTTTGGGAAGGGCATACAGAAAGAGGAATCCCTAGCTCAACCTCACATGAAAACAGAAGCCAGATTTTAGAAGAACAACATCTGAGACATTTTGAGGGTAACGGTTTCTCAAAATAAGTTTTTTAGGACCCTTTACCAAGAGCAAAAGTGAAAACTTCTCTTACTTAGATACTATAAAGATGAGGCTTCTACTTTACAACAGAAAACATGTGTTCTTGCGCAAGCTGTGCTCTCATTTCCAGACCCTCCAAGCAGCCTTGCAACATCTAACAACAGCACTAACTTCAGGCTTTAGCCACAGCCATGGATCACAACAAATTACTAAAAATAGTGTATGAAACAGGAGGGGAAGGAACCTTCTGGGTCATTAAGTCCAGCCCCATTATCACAGGTATCCAACATCATATTATGCCTTATACTAAATTTGTAGCTTTACCTGAAAAGTAACTGGCTCCAGGGCAGTACTCTTCCTTTTGGAAACCTCCTGCATCATCTTACTTCTTCACTGAATCTAGTGCACCTTTATCCATGTTTGGTTTATAAATTTTAATTCCAGTGCCAACATGTTAGTTGGGCTTAAATAGCTCTTTCATTCACAGGCATTTCAAACCTCTTTTGACCAATGTATTAACAGGGATAGACCCTATTCTTTGTCAGGCTGTGTTTTTTTCCAGGCTACGTAAGATAGATACTTCTCATTGCTTCTTGATTTTGCAGGCTTTTCCCAACTGCAGTTGAACTAGATGATCTCTGAAGGTCCCTTCCAACTGAACTATTCTATTCAATCTCATTTTCCTAACCACTAAAACAATTTCACCTTTTTTTTTTTTTTCCTCAGTTCCCTTATTTGTTGAGAGTGAGTAGCTGAAACTCGAGATGTACAGCACTACAGATGAGCTTTCAACAGCCCTCTTGCTGTACAATGCCTATTTCAGTTGAGAGCACCACCTAGACAGAACCTTTATGTCCATTATCAGCTCACAACAATCCTATGATCTACTAAAACACTTCTTTCTCCTCCTCCCTCATTTGCAACTAACGAGTCACAAGCCTCTCAAATGGAACTAT
The DNA here is from genome assembly GCF_965140915.1 of Aythya marila. Classification (NCBI taxonomy): domain Eukaryota; kingdom Metazoa; phylum Chordata; class Aves; order Anseriformes; family Anatidae; genus Aythya; species Aythya marila. Next base: position 80,078,931 of record NC_139080.1, on the reverse strand, counting down.
CCTCTCCTTTTACCCTAAGTGCATGATCTTATACTTTGCACCAATAAATTCCATCCCATTTCTGTTATATCAGTCTTCAAGGCCCTCTGGTTCTCTCCACAGGAATTTCTTATCTTCTGCTACATTAGCAATGCCTCCAGATTTTTTGCCATCAGCAAATTTAATTAACCCACTCCTACATCCTGTACTATAATTACAAGTTAAAATATAAGATCTACCCAAAGACCAGTTTTTGTGGTATTATCACTCACTTTTATTTTCCTCTGTGCTATTAATACAAAATGTTCTATTAACTCCACATGGATTAGAAGCAATGTATTTTTCTTTCCCCAACAAATAAGTAATTTTGCCAAATAATGCATCATGGTTCAGTATATCCACTACCTTCTGTAAACCCACATTGCATTCCATCCTATATTCATTTTCAACATTTAAATATTTCTTAAAACTTCTTTCAACAATCTTGAATACTACTTATGTCAGGTTAATAAACCTACAGCTTTTTGCCTTTCTAATTTTTTTATTTTATTTTTTTTTGTATTTCGAAACTATGTCCCCAACAAGACAGACACCTGACAAGAATTCTAGGATGGAAGTTAATCTGTTATGTTCTACCTTACTACCATCTCTCAGATTTTGCTTTCACCTTGATCAAAATAATTCCTGTCTATATACAACCCCATTCTTAGTAGTTATCCTACCTTCTATGAACTAGTCTATACTGAAAATGGGAATTTATTTTCATTTATTTGGAGAAGAGAGTAAAATATAATTGTCTGCGATCTTTCCCCTGGGCTTACTTCTTTTCCTTTGATCTTTCTATACGTACAGTTAAATAACCTTTTGACATTTGTCTTAGCATCTTTTCAGATCTATTTTCAAGATATAATGTAGGCTCACTTTCTGGAAATTCTCATTTCTTATCTAGAAATTCGAAGCTATATCTTTACTCCATTCCTTAAGGTTGCATTATTTTCCTGCAAATCTTACTACAATGGCTGAGTTTCAGAGTACTGTGTGCTTTCAATTCAAGGGAAGTAAAAGCCTATTTCAACCAAAATCATTAAACATATTTAGTAAACTAAAAAAAAAAAAAAGTTTGACCTTTTGAAATTAAGAAACATATAAAGTTGGTTATCTACTTATTTAAACAGAATCAATTCATGACATATCCATACAAGTTTGTTTTCCCAGGCCAGCTATTCTGTAAATCTAACTAAATGCTGAAACAAGATTTGAAAGAGTTTTTGTTCATTAAGAAACCCAATTGATGAAAAAAACTCACCAGCTGTTACACCTAGAAGACTTATCATTTTTAGAAATAACAACCAAGTAATAATTAAATTTAATAATACCATAATTATGAACAAATTACTTCCAATAGATAGTGGGAGAATACAATCGTACAAGCTTGCTTCCAAATGTTATTATTGACATGGTGAAAACTTCTCATTTCAACTGTTATTTTAACCAAAAAAGTTATAGATATAGATATAGAACTGATTTCTAGCTCTATATTTTTCCTAACCTATTTTTATAGAGAGAGAGGTTGTAGCATCGTTTTCTATTCTTTCAAATATTATTTATATGATTGCTATTTATGTACCACTATTGAAAAATACTCAATAAAAATATTACCCATAAAATGTAGTAACAGGAAAGATGAAAAATAAGGAGAGAGAAAGGACTACATGTATTCCTGTTTATTTTAGAGTAAGATTCAAAGAATAACACAGTACTGCATACAAATACCAAAAGGTATGGACAGATGGAAACTATTCAGTGTATGCAGTCCGTTTATTATATTGTTTGGTTTCCTGACATTATCAGTATGAATCATCTGTTCTAGCAAAAGCATTTTCACAACTTCTAGAGATATATGGTTCAGGTACCAGAAAAAAACACAGCTACATTAGTATGATACTCTGCTTGGGCAAACATAATATCCTACTTCTCTATGAGGCTAATTATGTCTAACAACGCAATGCTATAATAACTACTCTGTTTCCAGGAGCAAGCCCTTGTAACTCCTTCAAAAATAGAAGAAATAGAAGGTCCCTAAAAAAACAGCTTACAATCTAAGTTAATTCCTGGTTACAGCCAGATTTTGAAATACCTGAAAATGTTTTATCTCTTCTGTGTTCTTTTCAGGATACAATAACTATGCAAGTGTATTGGGACAATGCATTCACAGTGGTTTTTCCCACTCTCTAATTCAATTATCTTTTATAAAATTTAATTAATGCTTTGAATTTCTATCATTTTACTAAATTATTAAGATAATTTTATTTTGGAGCCAGCTGAACACAACTGTATTTCACCTAGTCAGAGATAGGATATTTTAAAATAACTGTTCTTTGATACTGCTAGGTGAGAATTTAAGAGAGACCAAAAGAAAAAAAATAAAACAGGGGGAAAACACCATTCTGCTCTCCTTTCCACTTTCCTGATGCTGAAAATGAAACTACTCTTAATCAAACTTCTGGCATTCTGAAGCTGCTCTAAAATTAGTCTCCAAATGACTAGAATGGGTTCATCACCTTCTCTACCAACGTATTGCATCAGCTCAATTCCCTCCTACTCATAACACTTGTTTATATTCATCCACTCACTCCTTGTAAGTACATCTACATATTATTAGCAAGTTCAGTTCAAAGTGTAAGTACTCATTTCTTAATAATTATTATTTAAAAATTTCCTAGGCACTTGATTTTGATTTGCTTAAGCAAATTGTTATATTACTCATTACTTACTAAATGTTCTTTAATCACTAAAAAAAAAATGATTAAGCTTTCTAATTGCCTATTATTTACTTCTTTAAAAAGTGGTGTCCTTTAAGAGGGACTTCACACATATAAGGGACCAACTTGCCACAGAAAGATTTCTAGGCCATACTAAAAAAACAATACACCATTCACTGTAACACCTACAGCACAACCAGCTGTCAACACACTGGAGTCTTGGAAAAAATGGTGCTTACATGCAGTTATGAGACCTATGATAAAGGGTTGCCTTTGGAAAACAACTGGCAGAAGTTAATTCTCAAAGACACGGCTTACAGTAACACCAACAGGTGAGATCTGAAATTACTAGCTACGAAAAAAAAATGAGAACACCTCCCAGAAAAAAGTGTATCGGATTACAACAGGGCTTTTGATTGAAGACAGTAAGGTTCACCAAGTAAAAGACATAAATAACAACCCCCCTCATGTTGTTTTTCCATTGCTTCCCTTTTACCAATATTTTCATCACAGTGGTATCAGCAGTTCTGAGAAAATGACTTTTTTTTTTTTTTAATGGCATTAAAGTAACTACTTTAAGAGATACTTGTCGAGATGGGTTTGAAATAAAACTCTGTAACAAGACTCTACTGCAGCAGGAAAATGCCCTTTTCATCCAGAGACAAAATATGTAATGGTAGTAGAAGAGGTAATACACACACACACACAAAACAGTGAAAAACATGAAGCAGTAAATCAAGTCTAATACTAAAATCTGATCAGCAGTGGTAAAAAATACCCTGTTAAGATTACTGACAGCCAGGCTACTTTAGGTGCCAAGAACAACACTATATCAAAATTTAGACTGGCTACAATGTTTGAAAACATGGTTTAGAATTCTCTTCACTTCATCAGCATGTTTATGATTCATTTTGATTCAAAAACTTGGATATTAGAGAGCTTTGCATCTCTGGCTACTAATTCTGTTATCTACAAAGCGGGATCAGATACAGTTCACAGTAGTGTGAGTCCTTATATTAGCTTCAGCGAAAGCTGGGTAGGATTTCAATACACCCTTGCTCTGAAATCTCCTACAGCTACCAATGCCCATGCAACATTATAGTTATAAAGTTATGAAATCAACCAGAAAAAAAAAAAATCACAAAATAAAGACGACAGGGAAAGTAAGTACTCATCATATTGCATTAAAAAAAAATTTTTTTTAAAAAGAGTATTTCCAGTACATTTTCCTTTCAAAGATGGTCGCGTACCATAAGCATGATATGCAGCAATGCACAGTAAGTCTAATGTTTTCCCTGGAAGCATTAAGACTTTTTGCAGTTATGAAGAACTGAGTAATAAAGCTTAGTGGAATTACTGGGGTTTCTGCACAGATCCTGGATTTACTTTGCATGTAAATTCACTAGTATACACATGCATAGCAGCTTTGGCTACGACCATGTATGTCCAGAAATTCAAGTCAGATTTACCAAGACCTGAGCATTTGTTTAACACAGGATCAAAAAATGCTACCAGAGAGGTTCAGCACAGTTTTGTTCCTCAGAGACACTCAAATCTTCCATTCCTGGGGACAGGGGTGCCATCAATTATGGCACAATGGGGGTTTAATATCCATATACTCAGCGTACTGCCACAGGGCTGCTCATCAGGTGGGCCATACACACCGTCCTCCCAAAGCATACGTTTTCGAGGAAAGATGAAAAAAGTCTCAGTAGCAAAAATAAATAAATAAATAAAATAAAATTTATGTCACCGTAGTCCTTTAATCAACTCCTGTTTGTTTTTCCATATTGCATCAAATCCACATGACAAAACATTTTGAAATTACTCATCAAATTGCTTGTTAAATAGTGTACACTCAGAATTACCTTGAATTATTTTGCAATGGTTTGCCTGATTGATTTTCTTTCCTTCAGATTTGAATCTTGTGGTCAACCGAGTGTTAGGTCCAAGGAAAGGCAGGGCTTTTGCTTCAGCTGGGACATTTACAAGGTCTTTCTCATGTGGATTGCCTGGCACACTGCAAGTTATCAGCACATGTTGTAACTCTGCCCTCAAGCAGAGAATTTTTATGGTCTCTGTCCTCCACTCAGCCATTTAATTTCACAAAACTTACAGGAACTTAATTGTCTTTAAAAACCTCTACCTTGCTCAAATGCAGTTAACATCCCTCCACTGATGGAAGAATTTTTGAGCAGAGGCAAGGGCAGAGATAAATACTACAGAAAATCAAAACAGTTTTTCTAAAACAAGTGAAGAAGAGTGGCATACTTTGCTAATTCTTAGAATATCAGACAATTTGCATTCTCATCTTCCCAATGTTTAAAACTTTTCTTAGAATTTTGTAGTTATGGTTTTCTCAGAAACTTGAGCAGTTACAGTTCACACAGAAATTGCATCTTTGATTTTTAAATGGCAAATATGTTTCTGTCCCTTCAAAGTGTGGCGAAAAAAATGGGAAACATGAATACTAAGCATCTATTAACAGACAGAAAGTAAGAATAGTTTAAAAAATCATGGGAATTTCTACCATTTACACTCAACTGGTTGCAGTTGTAATGCTTGTTTGGGAAAGCAAAATAATTCTAGCTAATACCACACTACAGGATCAAAGTTTTGATCACATGCACTTTCTGTTGTTCTTTAATTGCATTTCTACATCTTCTGTACTATGAGTAACCATTTTTGGTTGATTTCCTACAGCAGCAGGCAAACAGTTCCTCAACTGTATTTCTAGACCAGTGATAACTGGACTGGTTGCAACTTTTCCAGCATAAAGACAGATGTTGAGACACTGCTGAAGCACAAGAACCCTAGAAAAATAAATATTTAAATGCATGCCACATGTCCTGCCTCGGATTCAGGAATTCATATAGGAAATTTTTACTTGCTCTTGTGTTCATATCTGCAAATCTATATAACTACTCAAAACTAAAACTAACCTTACCTTACCTCATGAGCCTTGGACAAGACTCTTACAGTCAGAAGTCAGCAGGTTTCCCTTTAAGCACCTATCTGCTTTATTTTTCAAAGAACTATGTACTCAGAGGCTTCCACTAAGGGCAGCTGAAGGACTTACCACTGCTAAATACCAGGTCTGTTCAGAAACCTACACTTAGCTTCTAGGGATTACCGAAGCTCCTATGGTCCAGATGAAGAAAAAAAAAGGGGGGGGGGGATAATCTTTAGTTATTTTTAAATAATTCTTTTGACACTCCTCACTTCCAACATGATCTGTGTTATCTGCTAACACCTGAAAAGGAGGAAAATCAAAGATTTCATGAGCAGAAGATGGAATTCTATTTGCTTAAGCTAGATCCTTAATTCAGGTTTGCTCTGCACTTAGTGGCACAGTACTCTTACAGGGCCTAAATTTCAGTTTATCTATTTCAATTACTTACAGGGCCTAAGTTTCAGTTTAGACCTAAGATGTCCCTCATTCTGCACAAAAGTGACAAATTTGGCAACCCCAATACTGCCCCCAGTTGGCAACGAATAAGGAAATAACGAGGTACATTTCAAAATAAAGTTGTCTCCTTTTGTTACTGGGATTGAAAAAAGCCAGCTCCAGCTTTTCCCCATCTTTTTAGTTCAGAAAACTGTTCTTCCCTCACAGAGTGACACCTTCCAAGAGCTATTTCGCATCCTGAAAATTAACTAGTCCAGATGTAACAAAGAAAATAACTATCGACTCTCTAAGAAAGAAAGAAATTTTAAGGCTAGGATGTTATTTAACACAAGCCAGGAAATTTAAAACAGAAATTGAAATTTCAGTCTAAGACAGACATTTTGGCACAGACAACGCATGATTTTCCTTTGAGTATTGTCAGTCAAGATCCTCTCTCCTAGGACTACACCTTCACAGTACATTCCAAATACATACAACATGCGGAGATGTTTTAAATTTCGGTGGTATTTGCATTTGGACTGACATCTTCTTGTAATATGTTTGACACTGAGCACTTCTGCAACAAAGAACTGAGCCGATTTCAACCCAAGTCTTTTCCAAAGAATAACGGGCAGCCACACATGAATGAATAAGTGAACAGTTTGCTACAGTAATGAATGCCTCTGAAAACAGCAAGTTTGCAGGCACCAGATGGAAGAAGAACATTATTGCAATTCCTGCATCCCATTGTGCAACAGCCAACAGAGCCGTTAATGCTTTCTGGTGATTTCTAAGCTTTTTAATGTGCTTTCCTTTGAAGGTGTTTTTTTGTTCCCTGTCAGTCTGCAAGCTAGGTTCAGCTGTCTTGGAAAGAAATTTTATTGGCAAGCCATCAAATAGGGAAAAGTACAAAATATGGATGGAAATAAATACTATTAATTGTATTACAAAAATCACTAGTTGAACACAAAGCTTACACTATAAAAATATGACCTATTACCTACAGCATGAATCTTTCACCTCCTGCAAGCCACAGCTTTCTCCCTCCTGTGCTAGAGCCATCTCTCTGCATCTTAGTTTATCACTGATCCCATAGAAATGTCTATACCATGATTGTGAAGAGTCTTTACTCTTCACTGTTTTCTTTTTCTCAGAAAGCAAACTTAAATCCTATTAAGCCTATGACTTTAAGTTTTTTCTCCAGAATTCAGGGCAGAATGGTAAAAACTCTTCGAATCTAATTCATATTATTTAATTTCATTGCTACCACCACAGATCATCCAGAGAAAGCTTCTCATTGAGCAAAATGAAATACGCCCAGTTACAGACATGAGTTTACACTCGGCAATACACTTTCCCATCCCCAAACATATATGATCATTTAAACAATCTTCCCTTTGCTTGGAATGTACAAGTGAGAGTGTCTCACAGAAATTGTCAATAAACATGTCTAAGCAATGTCTGAACTAGTTCCTGGCAAACCAGGGCAGAAAGATTACACAACATTAACAAGCTGAATTCAAGCAAAATATACTTGCTATTATTTAAGATATATTGCCTTATTCATTCAGGAAAACACCTGTATCTTATACAAACTCACAGAACCAAATTCATTCCTGCTATAAACTGGAATAGTAATTTTGAAATTGGTGCATTCACAATCCCATCAGTACTAAGTTTTAACATACTGCCTTGGTAATACTATGTTGAGTACCAGCCCAATATAGAAGAAAAAGAAAGCAAAACCCAACCTTATTTTTACAGCTATGTTTTTATAGGACATTTGCTACAAGTTGGCTATTATGAGACAGAAAAGCAGTGTCTCCTCATTGTGTGTGTCTTTATGATGCTAGGTAAGCTACTGTTGTTATTGATATTGACATATTTCATAACTACAGAAAACGCAACTTCCTAAATCTCCATCAACTTCAATGCTATTTGGTTACAGCTAGGAAGGATTAGACCTCAGAATCACACACAGACTACACAGCATGTATATAGTATACATGGGGGACACTTTGCATTCTGACCTTGAGAAGAAATGTAAATCACTATATTGACAACGCTAACAACAAACCAGCAGTGACTACTTTTTTTTTTTTTTTTTTTTTTAACTAATAAGGCTAACAAAATTGACAGTGTAGAAAGATTTAAAACATAGGGGAAAAAAAAAAAAAGAAAGAAAAAAAAAAGTATGGGACTGAGAATTTTTCCAGAGTAGGAAATAATGACAGTGCTTTGTAACACGGGAGAAAAACAGTGTTTCATGTACCTTGAGAGTGACCCATATTAGCAGTTCAGAGACAATGATGGTGAGATGGTTTTGGGGTAAAAATCTGAAAACCCACAATGAGACCTCACAGCAAAAACAACTGTATCAAAGACTAGAGACTGTTAAGGTGGAGTAACTAAAATGACAATGACAAATTGAGTTCGTCTTCTTAACTTTCAAGATAATTTGCTGCTTTACACTTTTGGTAGATGTAAATTTTCAGTGGTGTAATTTCAGCACCCCTAAGTTGGGATCAGGTCCTGGATCCCCACCACCAAAAGCAGAGTTGCCAGGGTTGCTTGCTGGGCTGCAGTCCATCGTACAGGACTTAAACACAGCTAGAGGGACAGTAACTTAGGACTCTTCTTACAAGTAGTAAAATAATTTTCAGAAAGAAATAAAATGAGCAATCTAAGAGCTTCCTGACTCTGGAATTTTCTATAGTGCAGCACCATGCAGAAGTTCATCCATTTTGCCTGGTTCTCAGGAAAACACTGTTCACTGTACAGCCCTAAACCTCCAACACTCACTTCATGCCAACATGACCTGTATGTTGCAGGTGAATAGTGCAGATACACTAACGTGAAAAATGAAGCATATGATGCTGCTACAGAACACAGGCACTTAGCCAAAATCGGAGTATTGATCCAACAGATGAGCATTTTCCCTAGAAAATTAGAGCATAACACTGTACCAGTGTAATTTAATTTAAAAGAAAAAAAGGAAGGCATATATGCAAGGCTTGCAACATCAAGTATTTGGAGGTTCACCATAAAAAAGCAAAATGTTAACAACTGACTAGACTGTGATTTTGCTTCCTTTGTGGTAGAACAGTATTGACAAATACTACAGTGTCATGTTTCTCGTTTGTGAGCTGATGTCACAAGCATTTGACAAATACAGCCTGGACAAAAAGACAATGCTCTGCCCTGCGTTAGAACAGCACATCATCAGACTGCCCCCCCCGCCCCTGGCCAGCCAAAAAATTGTGATCAGAGAGTACTGCAGCTTCCCCCAGGACTCCTTCCCACTCTGGGAGGGAGCAAACTAATTACACCTGGCACAACACACACTGCCCAACGTGCTGATGCAGCAATGCCACACGGAGTGCTGGGAGCAAGCTTCATTCTTCTTCACGCTGTCCGACCCCATGCACCACTGTCACTAACTCATGACATAAATACGGGCAGAAAACAGAAGCACGCTTTAAAATCCAGGCCTCCAAAATGCTACTCATGATACAGGCAGCTCTCTTATCTCTCTCTACCTTGTACTATTCAATCCAAAATGTAGTTGTGCATCAACTATTTTCACAAGTACTCCTATTCCTCTGAACTACCTTATCTTTACCTTCACGAGGCCAGATTATTCCAAACACATGAAATGACTGTTTTTTAGGAACACAAAGATTTTACCATTAATCCCCTTTTTATTATATTTAACGTCACTGTCAGTTTCGATGTATATGCTCAGAGCATATTCCTTTTGCGTTGGGCATATCTCAGTGATTAATCAGTTCTGAACAACCACCACCAATTTGTATCATGCATTCTTCTGAATTTTGAAGCGCAGAGTCTTCATATACAAACCCGTACAATTAAGAGATAAAGCAAGCTGTTAGAGTAAAATTCAGCGTAACAAAAATGGGTCTTTTATTCTTTCTAGTGAGCTGTTAACCACATGCCTGTTCCCACTTATGAGCTGTACTGAGTAAAAACACTCTAGCATAGAGCTTTTTTTCAACTTTTTTTTCAATTTTTCAACTACTGAACACAATTTTGGAGACTTAGATGGTAAAGTGCGTGGTATCTACCTGTTCATAGATGAGGAAGAATTGGTGTTTTCTCCTGGTATGTTCCTCCAGTCTCTTCATTCTCATTATCCCCAAGCAGAGCAATGCTCAGGAAATGAATGCCACAATGGTGCTATGAGGAGAGGCTGAGAGGGTTGGGACTTTCAGTCTGAAGTGGAGGAGGCTCCAGGGGATGTCATCTGTATCTATAAATACCTGAAGGGAGGGCGCAGAAAGTACCGAGCTAAGGTCTTGTCAGTGGTGCCCAGTGCCAGGACAGGATGCTGTGGGCACAAACTGGAGCACAGGAGGTTCCCCTCAGCACCAGGACCACTTCCGTGCTGTGCGGGTGGCTGAGCACTGGCACAGGCCACCCAGAGGCTGTGGGGTCTCCTCCTGGGGGGATCTCCAAGAATTACGTGGACACAGGCCTGGGCACCCTGCTCTGGGTGGCCCTGCTGCAGCAGCGGTGGGACCAGATGGCCTCCAGAGGTCCCTCAGCCATTCTGTGATGTTACACAGCTGTAATATTTTTAATAATGGAATCTGATGCGATGGTGTTTACCATAAGCACCATTGGTATGTCCATCACTTGAGTATCTCTTCAACCTACAGTAGCTCATATCAGACTTTCTGGTTTTGGAGGAAAAAAGATGGGAGAATTATTTAAAAAAAAAACAAAAAAAAAAAACATAAAAAAGATCTATTTTTATAATAGGTTTTTCTTAATAAGACTATTAAAGTTATATCATTAAATTGAAAATAGAAAAACAGATTTTAATTTCCCACAAGCCCTGCAACTTACAAAACTGTAGAAGCTGGGCAAACATCAAGGTACGTCAAGCATATCACATCAAAGCTATCAACTGTGGGTATCAACCTATCTGACGCAAAAGTTACCAAGCCTTGTAATAAATAAATAAATTATAAAAGACATTACCCTAGAAGACAGATAGGGGAAACAGAAAGGCCAGGTAGGTTTACAGTCTAAATCTGTATCCTGCATATCTCTAAGACTTCTGTACGTGCAACTACAAGCAGTTTTAAGGTAACTTTGGCCACATAATTTACAGGGCAAAGACAACTGTTACTGAAGTATAGTCTGGCACCATTTAAAAAAATACTATTTATGACTTAATAATAATGACTGATTAAAAAGGCACATAAAAATGCAGTCTGTACTCTTATGAAATCAATTCATACTTGAAATTTACTTAATAAAATCTGAACTTCAAAAATTTTTTTAAAAGTTCCAAGGTCTCAGTGTAATTTTTCTTTTCTAGATTCAAAAAAAAAAAAAAAAAAAAAAAAACCTTTTTTTTTTCAGAACAACTTTCTAGATGTCAGTAAACAATGCACTGAAGTAGAAACAAAACAACAATATTTCTTTCCAATATCTGTAACACATGATCGTGGGCCAAATGAATGAGCTTATAAATAATTTTGTCAATGGCGCTATTAGTCTCTCAAAGTTCAGGTTCTGGGAAAACCATCTTCACTTACTAGTCTCAACGTGTGCTTCAAAGGAAATGGAGGTTTATTTCTTGCAGAAAGAAGACATTCTGCTGGGATTATGGCATGCCTTCAACCACTGTAACTCCAAGTGAACTGTCGCATCCAGTTACCCAAGCTGAATTAGAAGGTTTTTTTTCCCAGTGCTTGATGTAGAATTCATTTGCTAATATTATGTGATGACTTTGAATACTAAGCACACAAAAAGTTGAAAACGCTTTGGACTAACATCTACACCAAAAAGAAATTACATTTAAAGGTCATACAGTGTGCTTCTTCAGTTCTCCCAAAAGCTTCGTAATTAGTTTGTATTTGCTTTGATATCATTTCTAAGGTTTGTAAAAACACACTAAGTACATTCTAGTGGGTAAAACCGAACAGCAATCAAAGAATGTGTAAAATGGAGAATACAGATTACAGTCCTACCACACACAACAACAGCCAAACCAACAGCATGTCATCAAAGCTGTTGAAAACTAAATGTAACTACTGTTAAAAAGATTTGCCAGGGTACAGAAGTCACACACAGAAAAGTGATCTGCAAAGGTATGGGGGGGAGAGAGAGAAACTTCCCATGCCTCTAGAAGTTCCTAAGAGGAGAAACATTTAGCCTCTTTCATGAAGACTGAAACATCCCACCATGAAAGAGTCCAGAAGCAGGATTTATCTTGGACTCAGATGACTTCTGTCACCATCGCATTCCTCCTCTATTGAGGTTTTCCCAGCTCATGCAAGGGGAGTAATCTCTCCTGAAGCTTCTTTCAGCTTTAGTATTTCTAAACAATGTCATTCTTTTGCCAAGCTTTTTAATCTAAAACAAAGTTAATAAAATCCACACCAGATTTTTTTCATGTGTCTTAATAATTCAATTTTTAGATTAATATAGTTTTAAGCAAAATCACAAGCATCTTTGCTGCATTTTGCAACTCACTTTAGATCTCCTTAGAACAGGTGGTTTCTTATATATATATATATATATATATATATTATTTTTTTTTTAATTTTTTTTACTGGTTTCCATCACCAGTTTGGGTTTTCTTCCTGTGATCTGGCATTTTAAAAGGCTTGTGGTACTATGCCAGAAAATGAAGCATCGAGAGAATTTGGAAGATAGAGCCAAACAGTGGCCAGGCTAATGCAGAATTATGGGGCACAGACATGTACTATGGCACAATTAAGGCTGCCCAGCAGCATTTGGGCACAAGCATTAAAGGAAGAGCCAGTTCCAGGGAGACCCGATGGCAGAGGAAGCCCAGCGTGCTGAAAAGAATCTGAGTTGAACTGAAATTAGAATTCCTTCTTCCTGTCAAAACTACCAAACCTTCTTCCATCAGGTTTCGGAGGAAACATAATTTGGGTTGAGTACATATGCAGCATGACCTACTCCCTCCTCAGAGCATCAGGGTAAGTATGGGAAAGACTGTGGGTAAACTCACCTGCTTCTGGAGCAGCTGCACCGCTCTTCAGCTGGGATCATTCACTAAAAAATGATGTTTGGGGGCCGTATGTAATACTTGATTGTCTCCCTGTGTACTAAGGACCTTTTATTATTTTCTCCAGTGAGAGCTGGATTCCATTAAATATATTTACATTTTTCTCCCTAAGTACTTTTGCTGGGTTTTTACTTCACATTTTTTTAACCATCCAACAAATACTGTGGTTCTGCCTATGTTTACACTGAGCTCATGCTATTTACTTTTGCACAAAAAAATGACTTGTTCTTAATTCTAAAAATACCGGAGTTGTTTAGAGAGAAAATGATTAATAATTACTAAGATTTATAATTTTCTAATTGTTATAAACTGAACAGAACAGCTGAACAGCAAATCACACAGCATTATGAAGTACAAGAAAGATGTCAGGCTCACTCCCACACCCTTCATCAGGAAAATCTTCGCTTACACTAATGAACATCTGCCAGCAAAGGTATGAGTCGATGTAGAAATAAATATATAACTTAACCGACATGTTAGTGAAGCTCAGAGCTCATTTTCCAAAGGCAACATCGGTTACTAACAGACCTTCTACGTTCCCAACCTGCCCACTCCTACATAAAGCAGCAATGGCTGTAGCTTCAGAAATGGTTCCACGCTGACTCACTACTTCTGCAATACCGAGAAGAGCTGAGACAAACCACACACAGAGAATTATTACTCCAAGTTATTGCTTCCCTTAAGCTATTTGAATAATAAACAGAAAGAATGCATAAGTGAATCCAGATTTTCCCATTTCACTCTTTCAGTATGTAAGCTCTTTGAGGCATGAGGACTGTCCTCATTTCAAATTTTGTACAGAATTTTTCATCTTGTCAACAATCCACGTAATAATATGTGGTAGTAATTGTTCTGTCTTGCTTAAGAGGTATCTACACTGCACTTAACAAAGGCTGGAGTGGGATACAGTTGATGGTAAATATTAATGTCCAGAATGAAAGCCAGTGTTTCAGTGCAATAGGCTGAAAATAAAATATGCGATATATGACTTCATAGCATTCAAATAGCTTCAACTATAGGAAGGAGAAAAAAAAAAACATTCTGTTTGCTATGATTTGCTTAGAAAAAAAGAAGGATGACTGAAAAAGAAAAAAAAAACACAAATGTAGAAGGATCAGTTTCCAATTTTAGATGAAGAGGAATCTATGGCCTCAGTCAAGATATTACTGTCCCAGTATACCTCAAAATCAAGCACGGTTTAAGTTCATCAAACTTATTACTGCCCTTGCACTGCTGGTCATCGTTGCATTTAATCTCAGTGAACAGCTTGTGATGCACGACATCTATGAATCTCAGTTATAAAATCGGTTAACATAAGGGCATCAACACAGAAATATTTTAAACACACATTCTATATATAAAGTAAATTATACAAAAGATTATACAATTCCACGTTCCTTGGTACAGACCCTGACAGATCTCCCAGCGGAACAGATTTGATCTGGATCAAGAAAGAATATACACCAAATATTGGTGTAATAATAGAATAATAGCCAGAATACAGTATGGTGGTTTCTGCTGTCTGCAGAAAAGTATAGATGAATAAAGTCAGGATAGTCCAGAAAGACAACTGACTCAATAAAAATCTAACCAGACCAAAACTGCAACTTGAAAAATTTAAAATAGCACCATGTATTTGTATCAGTTCTTGCTTTGCATCTCATGCTATTTTTCAATCTATTGAAAGATGCTGCAGAAGATTTATGATCTCTCTATGAGCTGTTACCCCAAGGACTGAATCCCATCTCATTAGTTAGAAGGGAGTGCCCTTCACAAACTTGGTCAAAAATTTGTATATAGTTAGCCACAATGTCGTTAGCAGTTTCAGTTTACCAATCTGGATGCGTATACTACCGCATGGAGCTGTGGATGTAATTCTTCCAGAAAAGGAGCAAACGTCCCTTTCACATGTGAAAACAAACATTTTGGTTAAACTAAACCCACAGAAATCAGAGAATGGCCTTCCAGAGAAACATTCTCAATTCCTTTCTAGGAAGAAAACAAATGGAAAGAGAGAGGGTCTGCATAAAACAGGACAACCAGGCAATGGTTAGAAAAATGGCTTGACATCTCAGTTACTGACAGGTACAAAGAGAAAAACATTCTGAAACTGCTCTTAGTAGGTATTAGCATTTAAGCTTACCTGTCTCCAAACATCCTGTGTTTAAAGTTTCAGTGTCTATGCAGATGTGAAACCTTCTTCATATTTATCTTAACCTAAGCTTGCTCTAAGGGTCATTTGAATACAATGAACAAAATCCAACTCATGGCTCTAACACTGTACCTACTTAAAAAGCAGGGCACTGTACCCTCTCCCAACACCCTATGCAGCCCTCATATGAGTTCATGAAACAATTCCTCTACTGCCTAGGACAGCTCAGGAATTAGCAAGAGTGTGTCTGGAAACTCGCAGATGTCAAAGGCTCTCTGTCATGTGAAAGGATAACGAGGAGACAGCCTGAATCCTGCAGCCTTGCCAACGAGCTGAAGCAACCATCAACTAACTACTATGTGCATGGCAGGAGCCTTCAAGTTCCAGAAAAGGGAAAACCTGCTTTGTAATAGATAGCATGCCAACTTGCAGCACAGTGGCTCCCAAACCTGTTCTTAGCTTCTGCTGTATTCCTGCAGGTGCAACGGAGCAGGCAGCCTCACCTTACAGAAACCTCCTGCCAATCAGCTTGTCATTAGTAACTCACAACACCTGCAACACAGGAACCTCCGTGAAAGCAAGGAGCTGGAATACAGCAATTTGCCCCCCTGAAAATGGTGATGAGCCACCAGAAGTACTTTGCCACACCAGTATGTACGGCTCCATCACACGTGCCAACTGTGCCTGCCTGTTCTGACTGCTGGTATCACAAGGGCAAGAGCATCCTACTGTAAAAAAAAATGAAGTTTCCAGCTGCAGTCAAGCATGCCAGTCTCGATGCAAAGACTCAATTCAAGCTGCTCCAAGGGCTGATCCTTCGAGCCCTGAATGAAGTACAAGCTTTACTGTCCAAGTGAAATCTCAGTGAAATCAACAGCGACAACTGCTGTGGCCTTTAATGAGCATTCATCCATACTTTGTTGTATAAAATTCGTATGACAAAACGCAGGCACCGACATCCAAGTTAACCATCTTCTAGCTCTCCTTGACCAATGAAGAAAAATAGACTCTTCTACATTCATCCTCCCCTAAAATAGGTTGACTGATTTATACAGAAAACTGCTTTTTCACCTCCTCAGGCTGAAAAAAAAAAGATGTAAGTGACAAGCTTTATGTTGCATCTATCTAAAAACGGCAAAAAGAAACCTACACAGGATTTTATTCTTGGTCTTCAGATGCTTTTTCTTCTCTGTCTTAAAACACAAGTTGTGTAAATGGAACCAAATACACCACGTAATACAGACCGCTGTGCAGAACAGACCAGAGTACACAGCTATTCATTACTCCCTCACCACGAAGACTCCAAATATTTAGATAGCAGAGAATGAGATGGAAAGTTGAAAAAGTTTACTGTCCATGACCAATGAACTGAAATAAACTTTTCAAATAATTTGATCAGTTTCCCTCAGGATCCCATGATATTAGCACATTTTTGATAATATGATATCCAATCATTGATTTTCTGTTTTAATAAGGTTACTTTAATTCAACTATTCCGCATATCTTTTGCACTGTATCATTATACTTTAGTATCTCTTGACAGATTAAAAACAAACAGAACAGTAACTATTTTGTTTCTCTGTAGTTTCAACACTGTATTTATCATCTTCGCTGTAACAGGATACACCCACTGGATTATTCAATGTCTCCTCTGGTTCAATTACTTAAATGGGAGTTTTACCCTTATTATGGATAGCTTTCCTATATTTTCATCCAGCTTCAAAATTTTGTCTTCTTTATCTTCCTCCTATTTTTCACTTTGCCTGCCAAAACCAACATTCCATTCGTAATCTCTGAACTGGACTTCCCAGGAACACTCTGGAGGGAAATCTTGTGGCCTTTTATGACATGCCATATACTTCAATACATTTTTGCCTTGTCTTTTGTCAGTGCTTGTTGTTCCTAACAATGGATATTGATTACAAGGACTTTTAATTTCCTAATTTTTCCTTTCTGACTGTTCCTAATTAACTACCTAACATAATACTGTGTCCTACCTCCAACCACACGCTGCAGGAGAAGATTGGATGAAAATATCTCAGTGACACACAAACAGTAGAGATATGATATAGCAAAGATCTAGATCACAACAGTAATTTGAAAATTGAAAATTCTGAAATGCAAAACTATCAGTCAACAGCCACATGTTTTGCAAAAGCAACTGTAATTCTTACTTAGAGCTCCCTTAGGTTTCAAATATATAAAAATACATTTTCTAAAATATACTAAAAAAAATATTTTAAACACTGACTGCATATAACCATGGAGGACTTCCCTAGTTCTATCAAAACTCCCACTTTTGTTCAAGTCTACTCATCAGAATCTATTTCAATAAAGTGTTTTAAAAGACTGTAGTAGCTCTGTAAAACCATGTGATTTATGGGTGCAATGTGTACTTTTGCAAAACAAAACCTGTTTAAACAATAGACTGTTAGTGCAACAAGGCTCTCACAGTCTTCATCTGTGGAAAAAAAGCATACCTTTCATGCATGCACTGGTTTCTTGAACAAATTCATCCCCCTTGCAGTCACTGCTTCCATCTTCCTGCCTAGCCTTCAATAAATAGTTTTACTTTACATGTCCATAGCAAATTTCATTCTCTAACTGATCAGTTTGCTTCTACAAAATTCTAGATTAAATAGCTACGCTTTGAACAGTCTGGTTACCCTTTAGTTCAATGAAGAATATATATTTGACCTAATCTCTATTGGGCAACTAATATTTTGGAAAGGAGACAATATTTTCTTATGCATACTATTAGGTTTTATAACCTACATCACCTTCTAAGACCTCCCCCCTGCTTGATTCTTCATCTTTATTGCTACTCTGCAACATGAACAAAGATTTCTCCTCAAAGAGGACCAATTGATGTTCAAGGTCCCTTCCAACCTAGACACGACTATGATTCAAGATATATAAATCTGTCACAATATTTCAAGATAAACCATAGAGTTTGACCTAAAACTATATTGCAGTACATTAAAGACTGAAGCCTTTTCTTTTGTTGTGACACGCTTTCTATAGCTGATACCATTTTCTAGAGGAAGAACTAAACAGCTTTACAAGACGCTCTTTTAAAATATATTCTGTAATGAAGTCTTGATTCATTATTAAAACAGTTGCAATAATAAAAAGCAATTTTGAATATAAACAGTAATCTGTTCTTACAAGCCAGAAGTAAAGTACACAAACCTTGTTGTAATGACAGCTAAATAACAACCTCTGAAGCACTGATACTAGCTTAGAAACAGTAGAATTTAAATTAAAGGAAAACCTAAAATGCTTAAGATGCACTAATGCTATTAATTTGCAACTATCAAACAAATGCTATTAATTTGTAACTATCAAACAAAGATAAGGTAATGATTTTAAAGATGATATGGATTTCAATTTGTATCAAAGCTGGTGTACCAGCAACGGGGTTGTAAAGTTTCCCAATTTTTTTCAGAGTACTGAACAAGCTGTCTTAACAGCAACAGGATCAAGTCTTGTTTGCAACTTATTGGGTCATTTGAACCCTAGCTGCTCCTTGTGGTACCCTGAGGGACCAAGGTGCTGCTTCAGTCCAGTCCTGTACTTGCACAGATCAGCCAAACAGAGCATGAAGATCAGCCTCCTACCTACCAGTAAAAGTCATATTTCACCTATTCAGACATCAGTTCTCACAACATTTTTAGGATCTGAAATATCTACCCCTCTTCTACCCACAGCTGAAATCCATGAGTGAACAGAAAAATCAGTAGAAACAACTACCTAGCAGACGGTATGATTGTTTTAAGTGGCATTTCCTTAGAAATCAGGCCAAAAGAATAC
The DNA here is from genome assembly GCF_965140915.1 of Aythya marila. Classification (NCBI taxonomy): domain Eukaryota; kingdom Metazoa; phylum Chordata; class Aves; order Anseriformes; family Anatidae; genus Aythya; species Aythya marila. The sequence continues at coordinate 80,059,768 of NC_139080.1, read as the reverse complement.
ATATCTAAGACCTTGTACCTGAGTCTCTGTGGGGAAAAAGAAAAAAAAAAAATCAGTGTGATGATGAGAAAAGAAAAGGAATTGTTACAGGGAAAGGTAACTGGAAAATACACTCTGTCAACCTATTCAGTGGTTTATAATGTAAAGAATCCATTGTTTTCAGTCAATTATAATCTGAAAGTTCTTTTCATATGTATGATAACACAAAAACAAGTGAGTGAACTTCTGCTGTTTATATCTTGATTAGTCAATAATCTGGAGGTCTAATGCAGAGTCAAACAAGCGAATAATTATTCTAATCAGTCACCCTCGGTTTAATGAACAAGATTCATTTTCTGGAAGAAATCAGTTTATTTTCCTCAAAGAACACCCAATCTATTTTCTTTCCCACTACTGGTTTCAAAAAATTACTCAATATTTTTAAGATTTGGTAAGAATTCTCACAGCAGGAAATAAGTATACAAGTATAAAACGCTTCTACCCATCTTATTTCTTCAGAATATCACTTCAAATGAACATAAACCTGAAAGTTTTCTTTATTTTTTTATTTTTTGCCTCTAAGATAACTAAATAACGATGCCTTTTTCAAAAAAAACAGTTTGTTTTTTTTTTAATGTTAGTGAATTGATGTACTAAGAAATATTATCCTTCCACGATGAAACTATACATACATGTATGTGTATATACAAATATACATGCTAGAGCCTTTCCATTTCCTGCCAGTTTCCACTTCCAAGTTAGCTGCACACATGAACGAGAACTGAATGAAGAATAACCAAAAGCCACTGCAAACCATAACTTCAGATCTGAAATCTTTCTGGAAGGACTTAATTTAATAACATAGTATTTTAAAAAATCCTGTTCATGATTTCTTTTATTAACTCAGAAGTCTAAAATCTCTACTTACTTCAACATGCAGAAACAGAGCTTGTTCAGTGTTATCACTATTTTCCTCCTTGAGATCTGGTGGGATGCCTCTGTTTGCTATTCGGAACTGTGTTTTACTGAGATAACCATCAGCAAGGTCCTGTGTTCAGAAAAATAAAAATAAAAAATAAAAGATCTGTAACCAAAATGCTGAATGCTATCACTGTTCTAGAAAATAAACAGCTACCAAAATGCTATCATTTAGGCACAAGCTCCAAGTCTTTTTACAGGAACCAACCACTGCATTGCTTTTCAGCATCTTCTCACAGGTAGTTTACACTAGTTCCCAGTGTTAAAGGAAGTTATAGATGTGAAAAGTGAAAATAAATTTCAATATAGTAATAAATTGAATGAGATAACTGATACTTTAGGAGAAAGGGTGACTGCCAAGGAATCAGAAGACAATGCACGAAGGTCACGAAAAGATGGGCAGCCAATAGCTTGCAAGGCATTGATCATACCAGTATAAATTTCCCAATTCTTAGTAGTTTATTTTACTTTAGGACTTTATGAAAGTTACATGGTAAACAGAGCTCAAAAAAAAGAACAAAAACAACTTCGGAATTTGAATGTGTAGAGTGACAGCTTTTTTTCCCTCCTCTTGATCACTTCTGAGGGTCAAATATAAGAGAAAACAGCAAAGCTTTACCTTCTCCCAATTCCCTTTTTATCGTTCTGCTTCCCAGACCACATGGTCTACTGTTGTAAAAGGCCCTTGTGCAATTCTGAGTAGTAGGAGAAGCTTTTAGGAGCTTTCCCTCTGCTGACTTGACTATCTGCACACATATATATTTTTATTTTTTTTTCCAATTCAAAGAAGAGAGAAAAAAACTTTACTAACAGATCACTGGAAAAACATACACTCTGAAAGGGAGAAAGGGTATACAGAACACAAAGAACAGTAGTTGCATGTTAAGAACATATTTCTCAAAGGAAACAAATAAATTGGGGTTTTATGAGCTGTTTCATTACATTTTATTTTAGACAAACACAGAAAGCACATGTGCAACATCTGATGAAAACGGATTCTATTCAAAACAGTCTCTCTACAGAATTCATTAATGTAGCATTAAATTGCTTGACAAGGCCACAAATTTAACCATAATTTAACTCTTTGGTTAATGTATCATTTCTGACACAGTTTACTTCATGTATTTTGACCTTTAAATCAACACAGGTTTTATTTGGACATGCTAGCTCTCTCCTTTCGGTGACACTGCAGTATATAAGTACCTGCAACATCTGTTAAGCCTATACATGTACTTTGCTCTTATCAAGTTTCACGCCTTAAATAAAACAATAATGCCATCTATATTGTGTTTTTCCCTGTGAATTTTTAAGCGTGAATCATATTATGAGCAATTATATTGCTCATCGAGAGGATGAATCTGCCAAACTTTGCTGGATGTCCTGGTTGTACAACCAACCAACTGTATCCTGGCTGTATCCAGAGGACAATAGAGGTGGAAAAAATTAGGCATATCTTGGTGATACAAAAGCCACTCCATTCATTCTCAACACCCTCTCAAGTCTCTCCCTGGGGAGTTTCATGCAAGCATAAGCAGGAGTACAGCTACCTACACTGGTATTTATCACCCTAAGAGCAGCAAAGAAAGGACTACCACCACCCACAGAGGTGAAACACCCCAAGGCACAATGAGCTTTGCCAGAGAAGGGCTGGATATAACATCCACCTCCCTGAACCAGTTTTTCCAGTGAGGGGAAAGGAGCCAAAGCCATATAGTCTTTGTGCTCTATAGTATTTGAATGCCATGCAAAGTAGTTAGATACAGCTGGAAACCCGGAGTTAGAAGTCTCCATATTTGACAGAGGTCAGTGGAGAGGTGGCTGGAAAGAGGAGCATCCTTCCCGTTGCACTCTGTGTACATAATTTGTACATTTCTGCCCTATAAATCAATACTTTAGTAAGGATTTTGATCATCATGAATGTGGAAAAGGAGTCCCTTTCTTTTCCAGCTGTCTTTTAAGTATCATAAACAAAAGTGAACCGATACAGCCTTTGGTATGACCACCCAGATTAACCTAGCTAAATACAATTTGTAGTATTTAAAACAGAGAAGAAAAAAAAAAAAAAAAAGAAAAAAAAAAAAAAAGAAAGCAAACAGTGGGACAGCCATCACAGATGAGATTTAATTATCCATCCCTAATAAAAGTCAGTGTTAAAATCTAAATTGAGGTCCAGCAGATCCCACATCGGAGGCTCTCTTAGCTTTTTATACAGCCTTCTTTCTGGGGGAAAAAGAGAGATTATAAAAATGACACAATTTAGAACATTTCACTTACAGCTAAGAATACAGGATTCTGCTTGGGTCATGTAAGCCTATGCCACAAGAGCAGCTTGGCAAAAACAATGAGCATTTCATCACCTAAGTTTAATCTCTACTGAAAACATGGGAACACAAGAACACAGTTCTACAAGTCTGATTTACTTGTGTGGTCTTATTGCCATCAATGGGTCTATTCACGTGAGCATGGAATGAGGAATGGGATCCAAGTGCATTACATCAGCAAAACTGAGTGCCCCAAACTGCCCGTAACACGTACATTGTTAAAAAAAAAAAAAAAAAAAAAAAAAAAAAAAGGCAAAAAGACAATGAGATACTTTCCTTCACAGATGCTATTGAATACATGAATGGTCTCAGTGCCCAGGTTTTTATCACACTCTGAAATCACAGTTGCCAACTTGGTCCATTAAAAAAAAAAAAAATCAACTCTCACAATTTTTTTATACATGAGAAGAATCTATCTTATTTTGCTATTTCCAGCAGAGGTTCATATTTCACAGAAAGTTCAAACTTTGACCTATGTATTGAATTCCCAATAGAGGCTCATAGCATCTTTCTTTGTTGAATAAATCCCTCATAAATAGAACCTTGGACCAAAATCTAAAGTTTCAAATGGTTGCCTACAAGAAAGGGTACATTGTAACACTTGGCTAATAACTGCACTGTTTTAAAAACATCTGAAAAGAATGTATCTAGGGCCAAAATCCCACTTCTTACTGGAATTGTTTTATCTGTGATGAAGGGGTTACAAATGGTAACCCTGCCATACAATTACATGGAAATTATATTACATATTTACTCTGGAAATTCCTGCATTTCAAAACGGTACAAGCATGATTTTTCTTCCCAAAATTCATGAAAGGATAGGGAACAAGACATTAAAAAATAACAATAAAAAAATCCTAGAGAAGTAAATTCCATACAGCAAAGAGAAGAAATACTAAGATAATGAGTATCTCAAACCATCCATTACTGAACACCGATCACAGAAGCAAGAAAATATAAGAAAGCAAGCAGAAAAAAATGAAGAAAAAGGAAATCTTAAAACAGCATGGCCTTATTATTAGGTGGAAAATAATAGAAGCATTCAAAGTAAAAAAAAAAAAAAAAAAAAAAAAACAAGGATTCAAAGTATTTCTGTTGTACTGGAGATAAAATACAAACAGTGTAGCCATGTGCTATGACCACTACAAATTCTTCATGTCAGGAGTAGTTAAGCAGGACATTAGCATGAAGTGGCTATAATTAGGTATTCTCAAATCAGCACATAAGAACTGCTGATGTACTTCGAGCCCTGTGGAAGTTTCAGAGAACTTGGGAGAAGGCCAGCACATAGCCATGTTTCTTTAGAAGTATGTATTTACAAAGTTGCGTAGCTATACACACATTAGCTTTACATCATGCCAAGCAAAGACTTCGTATGGAATTAAATCATTCATGAAATATATTCATTAACTGGAATTACTTAAGAAAAATAGATTTTTGTTATGGTAACTTAAAAAGATGAGATCGCTTGATAAATATTATACAAGACACATGCAGACTTCTGTAAATTAGCCATTGATTCCAAAAGCAGAAATTAAAAATTAAAATAATCCCAAACTAATCTGACACCGACTAAAGGATTAAAAATGATTAATTCAGAGATCTCAAACGCAACTTAAAAAATGGGGAATCATCATGAAGAAGTGTTTCTAATGGGGTCCTGTGAGACTAGTCTATTTCAAATTTTGGTTAATGACCTAGAAACAATATGTAATTGTTATTGGTGAGGTTTAAAAATGATGGGGAAGCAAAAAATAATGAGGATTGATCACTAATACAGATTCTTCTGGTTGCTGTATGCAAGTAATTAACATGTATTTAAACACAAAATATATTAAGTCACACATCTAGAACAAAGACTGCAAGATGAAGGATTAGGTCCTTAGGTGCAAAATCCCTGCATTTGGTTTATGGATAATTAGCTGAACAGGAATACTCCATGTGATATTTTAGTTTAAAAGGTTAAAGTCATCCTTTAGTAGAAAAATCTGGACTTCACAATGATACAGTATCAGTTATCTAGTTCTGACCATAGCCGAAGAACAATGTAGACATATTGAAAGGATTCAAAGATCCACAGGAACACTAGAAAACATGCCAAACAGTCAAGGAGGTCAACGTGCTTTGCTTAAGACAGACAAGGTTAAGGGGTGAATCGATCTGAATTTGCCGTACAAATTTGGTGGCCTTCTAAAATGAGGTTACAGCATTGGTGGATAGGGGAAGAGCAACTGGAGCCATCTACCTGGACCTGTGCAAAGCATTTGACACTGTCCCCATGGCATCCTTGTCTCCTAGCTGGATAGACATGGACTTGATGGATGGACCACTTGATGGTGGGTGAGGAATTGGGTGGATGGTCACACTCAAAGAGTTGTGGTTAACAGCTCAACGTCCAGGTGGAGACCAGTGACGAGTGGTGTTGCTCAGGGGTAAGTAGTGGGACATCTTTGTCAGTGACACGGGCAGTGGGACCAAGTGCATCCTCAGCAAGTTTGCTGATGACAGCAAGCTCTGTGATGCGGCCAACACGCCGGAGGGAAAGGATGCCATCCAGAGGATTGCACCTGGGCCGGGGCAATCCCAAGCACAAATACTGGCTGGGTGGAGAATAGACTGAGAACAGCTCTGAGGAGAAGGGGCTGGGGGTGTTGGGTGACAAGAAGCTCAACATGGGCCAGCAATGTGTGCTGGCAGCCCAGAGAGCCACCCGTACCCTGGGCTGCACCAACAGCAGCGTGGGCAGCAGGACAAGGGAGGGGATTGTCCCCCTCTGCTCTGCTCTGCGAGACCCCACCTGGAGCCCTGTGCTCAGCTCTGGGGTCCCAGCACAAGAAGGACAGGGACCTGTTGGAACAACAGGAAGGGCCACAAGGATGATCAAGGGGCTGGAGCATGTCTCCTGAGAAGACAGGCTGAGGGATTTGGGTTTGTTCGGCCTGGAGAAGAGAAGGCCCCGGGGAGACCTCACAGCAGCCTGCCAGTGCCTAAAGGGGGCTGCAGGAAAGTTGCGGGGGGACTCTGTGTCAGTGGGTGTGGGGATAGAACAAGGGGGAACAGCTTTAGACTAAAAGAGAGGAAATTTAGATTACACATGAGGAAGAAATTCTTCACTCTGAGGGTGGTGAGGCTCTGGAACAGGTTGCCCCATCCCTGGAGGTGCTTCAGACCAGGCTGGATGGGGCTTTGGGCAACCTGGTCTGGTGGAGGGGTCCCTGCCCATGGCAGGGGGGTTGGAGCTAGACAGTGCTTAAGGTCCCTTCCAACCCAAACCATTCTATGATTCTGTGACTCTGTGAATCTCGACGTACTAAAACAGGAAGAATTCTGATAAAAGATGGGTCTCCAGCTTCGAAGACAATGTACAAATTCCAGCTGCTGGAAGCCGAAGCTAGGCAGTTCAGATTAAAAGTATTTTTTTCAGATTTCAAGCAGTCAGCCACTAGATAGGCTTGTTGATAATTGTAATTGTTTCCTCATCTTTGGGAATTCTGAAAATGGAGACAGAATAACGCCTTAAAAAGCATTTTGTCATCAAAGCAGCAGTCATGAGATTATCCTACCCCTTTGTTACATAAGAGGTCCATCCCAGCAGTTGTTTCTGGATCCATGAGTCCTATTCAACAGATGCCTTGGCCTAAATCCTCGGATAAACCACCTCTGCTGTTGGATCAGCTCAATAAAATGCCATTTACTTCATGCAATACAAACCACCCAAAAGGATGTTGTAGCTCCTAGTGGTTGCCAACAGCTCAAAAGGGCCAGCAAGGGTATCTAAAAATTAACACTTTGGTTATTTTTACCTTGGTAGTTCTCCACTCCCAGCCATCTCCTATTTGCTCCGAATGCTTAACAAATTCTTCGCAGTGCTGCCTGAACCTTTTTTCTTCCAGAAAAAAGTCCTCTTCGACAGCCATGCTACAGGACATCTGCAGAGCAAACCGAAACGTCAGTACTGACAGACGCGGGCTAAAAATAACTCGCATTGATTTACAGCGACTGAATAGCGAAATAACAAAGGCACGGGGGCACATTTCGCTCCTTTGGCACAAAAGCCCGTCCCTTCAGCTGGGGGATCGCAGGGCGGCCGGGGCTGGGGGCTCTCTGCAGCCCACCCAGCCCAACCACCCTGCTCAGAGCATCGCTTCCAGCTGGGTCACCATTACCTCCGAGGAAGGGGCTGCCACAGCCCCTTCTGGGGGACCTGTCCCAGCGCTTGGTTACCATAGCAGTCAATATTTTTATTTATTTTTCTTTTTTTTTTTTTTTTTTTTTTTTTTTGCGTTGAAACATTAAGAAATAAGTCGTTTTGCGTGCCGCGTGTTGGCGTCTCATAGGGCAGCGCTGCGGAAAGCCTGGCTCCTCCTTCCTTCCTTCCTTCCTCCCCACCTACCCAGTGGGTTTTTGCACCCACTGCTGAGACCCCCCCCCCCCCCCCCAAAAAAAAAGCGCCCCCAGCCCTCCGGGGACGAGTGCGCGTTACCTGGGGCAGGGGGCACGGGAGATTTGGGGACAGGACAAGACAGGATGGGGCTGCCCTGCCCTGCCCTGCCCTATCCTGCCCTGCCCTGTCCTGCCCTGCCCCAGCCTGTCCCGTCCCGTCCCGTCCCGTCCCGGGTGCAGGGGGTCAGCACCGGGTCCCCCCCCCCCAGCACCGGGCAGGGTCCCCAAGGGGGGGGTGCGCGGCGCGGGGTTGGGGGAGGGGGGAGCGAGAAGGGGGCCCCGCCCACGTGGCAGCGCCCCGCCTGCTGCGCATGCGCGCCATGCTGGCGGGCAGCGCTGCGGCGCTGGGGAGGGAGGGGAAAAGGGGGGGGGGAAGGAGAGGGCGCGCATGCGCGGAGCGGGGCTGGTGGCCCAACGAGTGTGGGCGCCTCAGTGGCGGGTGGGTGGGGCTGGGGTAAGGGGGGGCTGTCTGTCTGTCCGTCAGTCCGGCTGTCCAACTCCCCACCCCCTTCAGCTCAAAGCTTCTCGAGGGTTTTGTTTTCTTAAAGGAATGTTCCTTAACGGGAGCACTGAAAGTAAAAGAGGGGAGATTTAGGTTAGACGTGAGGTGGAAATTCTTCCCTCAGAGGGTGGTGAGGGCTGCCCTGAGGAGCTGTGGGTGCCCCAGCCCTTGGGGTGCTCAAAGCCAGGCTGGATGGGGCTTTGGGCAGCCTTATCTAGTGGGAGGTGTCCCTGCCCACAGCAGAGGGGTTGTAATTCAATAATCTTTAAGGTCCCTTCCAACCCAAGCCATCTAAATTTCCAAAATTCGATGATTACTTTTTTCCTCAAAAGTCCCTCTTCCAGTCGGCAAGGTGTGGCTCCACAGGGGAAGATGAAGACTCTGACTGCCACAGCACAACCAGGCAGAAACAGCCAGGGGTGAAACACCGTGTGCCAGTCTCCAGCCCCTCGCACCTACACGTCTTCTGGTGGCCTGGGTGATGCAACAGGCATCAGGCTCTGCAGCAGAGGCATAACTCTGGAGGGCCTTCCCTTCATCAAGCTCTTCCCTCTCTCAGACCCCTCCTCCCACCATCCGAAAAAGAAGAGATGTTTGAGCAAGATAAATTTAGTTCAGGCTGGCCTTGTGCCAGAAGCTCAACAATGCCAGTTTTATTTGAATGTTTCTAATTAGTTTTGCAGACTTAATCTGAGTTCTCTGCCTGCAATATAAATATATAATTGTACATTATGACTTTTCTCTAATGAAAACAAGGAGGGGGGATCATGAAATTAAAATGGCCAGATCACCTGAGCAGCAGTAAAAAAAGTCATGCAAAATGGCTATATAGTTTTGTGGATGAAAACACGAAGAAATGCACGGTCTCACCCAGACTGGAGTCTTGGGCTATGTTCAGGAGTTACCTAACGCAGATTCCTGTAATGATTTTGTTACTTTAGCTGTGTTACAGGACAGAGTGCAATGGTTCAGTTGACAGGAACCTTCAAAGACAATCAAGTCCAACTGCCTGACCACTTCAGGGCTAAACAAATGTTAAAGCATATTAATGATGGCATTGTCGAAATGCCTCTTGAACACTGACGGGTCTGGGGACCTCAAGCACCTCTCTAGGAAGCCTGCTAGACAGATAATGTGCACCTCCTGGGCTAAATGTGCATCTATCTGTGCTGGACAAATGCTGGAAGAATTACTTTTAAGCTCTCGAGTATCAGACCAAACATTTTTCAGTAGTGAGGTCTTGTCCGGCATGACTAAACTATCTAAACAATAGTAATTACAGAATGCACAATATTTTGATAGGCTTAAGTAGAACATTAAAATGTTGGCTTTACCAATTTGGCTGTAAACTAGTATTATAAAGAGTTCTTTAATTGTTGTAGAAAAATAAATGAGCTGTCCCATCACCATTGGAGCCCACAGCGTTCAGCATAGAGGCTCCTTATGCAAAAATGCATTGCTCTAGCTGGCTAGGATGTGGCGTTCTCCAACTGTGCAGTTCCTCGTTTGCTTGTAATTTGCTGGGCGAGGAAACCTCATGAGGGCCAAAGCTTTTTGCTGGAATATTCTGAGGTAAACCACTTCTCTTTGTTCTCAAAATTCCATTTGCTGGATTTTGGCTGTTAGCAGCCTACTTCTTCAAATATATACCATGATTCATATTTAAATATAATTTTCACAGCTCTTCATGAAAAATGAAATGTTCCATGTAAGTCCATAATTTTAAACATTAGGTATATTTGAGAAAAGATTTGTTCCACTAAACCATTATTCTGGAGAACATTTAATTGTGTGATGTGCTTTGAACAGATTACTGTACCCCCATAGATTATTATTTTGACTGAATATATTAATTTTGAAAGCAGTTGTATAGCTGCTTGGCTTGTAATGGCTTGGGTGATGCCATCAGAACTACAAGTTGCGATTATATAGTCATTACTTAATCATTATTAGAATTACTTATTTGTATTGATCTTGGCTGTTTCTTTCAAAATGTTGGGGTTTTGAAATTAGGTAAATAAACACCATGTTGTCCTCCAGCCCTGAGATTTGAAGGAAGATTTTACATTGTGCAATATATTCTGTAAGCCATTTTTGCTAACAGAGAATGCCTGTGTTATTGAAAAAATGTCACGTAATGTGCATTGCCTTGGAAGCTAGAGCTCCTGATTTCTAATTTTAGCTTTGTTACTGTCTCTTTGCATTTTCTCAGGCAGAATCATAGGTTTAAGACATACCGCATTGAAAAAGTGACTGTTGGGGCCCCAGATTTTGCATTGAATTTAGCAGAGTAGCTGCCATGACTGGCAGATTCTAGAAAACAAAGCCGTAATTTCTTTATATTTGGATTCATTTGCTTAAACTAGAGTTTATGTAAGCATATATTCACGTACAGACCCTGTAAAAATCAAGGACAGCCAGCAACGAGGTACTTGCCACTCAAGGTGATTTTTGAAGGCAAGTAGGCTTTCGCTATACTGTGCACGTATCTCAGACGGGTAGTATTACCCATGGACCTGGAACTGAACACACACAGTGTTAAGTAATTTGTGTATTAATTAACATAAGAATGAACAGTGTACCTGAATATCCCCGTCCAGGGCTCACAAGCTTACTCATGTTAGGCATAGCCAACTCTTCAGGTTGAGTTAAGGTCTAAATTGCTTGACTTTAAAAACTGCTGATATCCATAAGCTGTGCTTGGCAGTATCAATGAAATACCGTGAATGTCTTAGTAGACAGGATACTGTAGGGGTGGATTCCAATCCTGTTTCTGGTATTGACAAACTGGGGCTAGCAGTTTCGTTTTCACATCCGTTTCCCTTTTTGGCTGTCTTCAATGTAGATCGGACTCATAGTATATTCTCACGGTGTCTGGGATCAGCTGGGTCATTTCAGTAAACTGTAGTGAGTGCCTCTTTATCAAAGGAAACGTGTTTGCCATAGTTCTAAAATTACTTTAAAACAGGCCCCAGTGTGCCGGTTTCTGTCCTTTCCCTTCCTTCTCTTGCCTGAATAAATGCCCATTTCCTCTCTCGTTGCTGCCATATGAAAGCATTGAGCCTTGTTCCTTTTGTTGCTACCTAGACGTTGACGTATTTAGAACAGAGATACAGGTCATCAGGCCATTTTTTACTCTAAATACATCAGTATGTATAAATACATAATTACAAAATTATCAAATGTTGATAATTTTTGAGAGCAAAAATAAAGGACTTAAATGTTGGACTTAAAGAACTAATGTGAACAAAGATAATGAAGAATAATCTTTCTTCAGCTAGGAGGTGGACTGAATGGTCTCTGAAGGATCTTTTTCATCTCTTCTTCCTGGATTTTGGTTCCAAGAAAGACAACTTCCTCCACAACTAATTGATCACTCAAGCAATTCAGGCAACGCTCTGCTAGTAATGTTCTCTAAAGAAAAAAAGATAACATTGCACCTCTAGAACTGATGGAATTAACATGATATCCTTTCAGTTTCACAAATCCTGCTTAGCTTGATTCAATTCTAATCTTATTTCTTCCACTTTGGTTTTTGATTGCCTTTAATTTTGAATGGTGAGCAATATACCTGGGGTGCACAGTGTTACAACAAAGGAATATCGCGAGATAAGCCAAGTAAGAAATGATGGATTAGCCAAAGAAAAATGGTCTTGAAAATCACAGGAGGCTATTTGGCAGCATGTTCAAAATCAAAATGTCATTTGTGCTCTAACAAATCCTTTCCTCATTTGCTCTACAGCTATGGCCGCAGGAACAAACGTCCCTTATTTACAATTAAGGATTGCATGTGCAGGCAACATCTGCAAGAGTGAAATGCTGGACTTCTTTCCAGTTGAAACTAGTGTTAGCAAACGGTAACCAGGGCTGATCACTTAATTTAAATCTCTTCATTGTCTGTCATTAGGTTAATAGACCTCATAGAGATTCTGCACCCATAATACGTAATAAGAATTAAAAATATGACCATCTGCATAATTCTATTTGGTTTGTTTTGGAGACTTCAGAGTTGAAATTTCCCTGATAGAGATTGTTAGGTGAGAGTCACTATTTTGAAATTGCTAATGGAGGTACAAACCTATTTTTCAGTAATAACTGTAATTTCTATAACTTCCAGTGCCCTTACGAGGTAGGCAAGTAGTGTTATTTTCCTTTTGCTGGTAGAAAAAGAGGAATTAACTTGTTAAAGGCTGTGGTGACTCATATTTAGGTTGGCGAATGGAGCTAAATTTTGTAGATCCATGGTCTCTGCCTTCAACATATTTACCTTTTCGGTACTATGATTATTCTGAGAGAAAGTTCAAAAGGAAACAAACAGGGAAATATACAAACAGCATGCATTTTTCATGGGTATTTTTATTTTACTTGAGCAGCTATGAACCAGCACTGAAAAAAAGGACTGATATAATGCAGTAGTTCTTGCATTTTTCTGCTTTTAGCAATTTTTCTACTTTTTCTTATTCTTTTTACTCTAAGAGCTTAATCATTCTTTCATTTTTCAGATTTTTTTTCCCATGTGTTTTGTATATTCTTTTTTTTGTTTCTGTTACTCATGTTCCACTCTTGTTTTATTTCATTTTTTTCCTATTAGACCAATAGATACTGAAAACAATTTGAGACAGGCTGCATAGGAAATTATCGTGTCATTAATACAGAAGATAATAGCAGTTGAAGGCCTCAAAAATGATGCTCCTAAACAGGGAATTGGATTTCTGGGACTTTGAGAATAATGAGGAGGACTAATTGATATAGAAAGATAAATTTTTAAATTGGCTTACAAGTTCTTCATCAAAATGGCATTAAAATATCGGCAGACAGTAGAGCAAAGGTCATTATAAAAATGATTATATGATTACTGTTAGAACATACAGTAAATATATACATACGCGTAATAAATAACAAGGTACCATCTCTCTCTCCTCTGTTATTAAGCCAGCAAAGCTATGCTACCACTGTCAGCTGAAAACACTGTTACTGAAATCAGTAAATCAGAAATCATTTCTGAATACAACATCTGAAATTTGTTCAGGCTGCTAGCTAGAAAAGAACTAGAATTCATTCTACGTGTGAGGGGTAAATAAAGCCGAGCGTAAAGCTCCAGAATAAATTATTCCAAAGACATAGTTTATCTGGTACAGCTCTGCAGGTCCACATCTCATAATTAACACTGAACTGAGTCAAAACTGACAGATATTGATGCTGTGGAAGGAACATTTTATTCTTGATTCCTACAGTATATTGTGAACCTACATTTTATAATGTAACGTACAATGCTGTGTTGAAAATATTTTCCATGGATAAATCTGAAGGTCAGGAAGAAAGCTTTCTGGATAGAAAATGACAGGCAAGAGCAGACCAATTATCATCTACCTCATATGGAGGAGAGGCTCTGGGCCTAACAACAAGATTTACTGCAAAAGTTAAGGACTCTGTTATTTAATGAGACTGACTGAATTTGGAATAGGAGAGAATTTCTTCATGAATGAAGAACAATGAATGACAGTTTTTACTTTTTTTTTTTTTTTTTTTAATTCTTCAAGAATAGATGCTATCCAAACTAGGAATGAATGAATGAATAAATAAATAAATTTTGCACCATCCACTGTCATTTTGCAGAGGAAAATATATGTATAAGTTGTCCATTTAGGAGCAAGGCAACAAACTATAAAGGTGGTAGTGGACATCATATAAAGTTAGTGATCATTGGTCAAAATTGCAAATTAATTCCTATAATTATAACTCGGATAATTTTGAGTAGATTAACAGCAGCAAGAATTAAATTCCACCAAAATGCATAGGAGTTGCTTCTTCTAAATTGATCAACTAGAAGTCGTAACACAAGTATAACACCCAGTCATATTTACAAACATATTTTTTGGCACCTTTCTGACCAATCTGATTAATGTAAAGAACCGTCCTACTGGAAAGGACATCGAGTGACCATCCTGTCTGTCATGGCAAATTACTGGCTGCAGATGTGCACCCTCATCCAGCGAGGTTTGTATCAGTAAACGCTGCATTCTTAACAGATGCTGCAGAGGTATCCACTGAAACGTACTCCAAATCCTGCCTGTGACACAAATTGCACAATGAATCAGGACATTAGCGTTACCTGTACTGACAGTGCAGCTAAGTGAAAGAAAACAGAGGAGGCACGAGGCCACCTTTCCTCATTCCAGGCTGTCTAGGAGACAAACTTTCCCTTGGAGTTGTTCTAATTGACCCTGAATGAAATAATCCCTTCAGGGCAGTACTCCAATCCGTATCAAACCCCTTTCCTAGCCTGGGACCCCATCTGAGCTTTTAGCCTACAGTCAACAAACAGCATAATGAGAGAAAATGCCTTTTGAAAACTCTGAATTCAAGTTTATGTTGTGTCCCAGCGAGTTATTCATGTCACAGCACTGCATGCACACAGGGTCCTGCACACTGGGGATGTATTTGATGATCTATAGGTTTGATTTCAGGATTTACAGGGATCATCAGACGTGCCTTTCCAGGAACTAGATTTTTTCTTGGTTTCCATTTTGCTTTGCAAAACCTACTTTTTCCCCTTATGGTCCCAAAGGGGGAAACCAATGTCTGTCAAATAATGCTTTTATAGCTGGGCAAGGTCCCAGATACTTCTGGAGGTACTAAGGGACTGCAGATGTCCCTGGTTAGTGCTCAAAGAGTTATGCCAGCCAAGAGTGATGCACCGTAGTTCAACAGAGGCTTGATGGATGATAAGAACAGAGTTTTGAACATCAATGTGGAAAATATATCATCAAGTTCTGTGACACCAAAGTAACGAAGCCTAATGCTTGAGCTCATAGACAAAATTAGGTCCTTCCCAGTAATGTTGTTGCCCATGGAGTATTACTGCTCTCTATTATTTTAGTAACAACTAATTTCTCTTATTAAAGATCATGAAATCCTTCTCTAACTGCATAGGTCCCAAGAGAAAAGGGAGTTACATACCTAGCCGTGGAACAGTAGGACTGGAGCATGCGTTTGGTTAACTGAAGACACACTGGTGCTGCAAAAATAAGTTACGAGGTCAAATAGCTAAAAGCTGTTGGTGTGACCGTGGACTGCTGTACCCTAAAAATGTTTGTGGGGCTATGGATGTAGACCTACAATACTAAAACCAAACTGATTTGTGCATTCAGAAAACAAACCCGTTAACACCGGTGCGAGATTATGAATAGTAGATTGGAGATATTTCTGTAAGAAAAAAGGGTTTACTTGGAAAAAAATGCTCATAGCTCAGATGTCAATCCAAGTGCATATCATGTGCTGATTACGCTCCCGTTAACAGTTCAAAGCCATCTTTTGAAATGTAAGCTAAATGGGTGCAGAAACAAAGTGAGCTGAAACACGGAACTTAAAGTTACGGTGCAACAGTGCAATGAATACATGAAAACGCAGCCAGATGTAATGATAATTGTTTGCAGCCTGGTCTGTCCCTTGTCTGTAGTTCCTGATGCCTCATCTCGCATCCGTGATATTGGTTCAAGCAGAGTGTCAAGTATGTTGGCCTTCCCTATGCCAATGCTGAAAGCCTCTGTTGCATGAGGTTTCAAATTCCCGTACAGCATCTGTACAGCTCGGATGTGCACAGCTCTTGCATAAACACCTGTGGAGCTAGCACTCCCTGAGATCCACTCTGGATATATGCAGTGGCCACGCAGCTCTCCTTCAGACCTCCTCACCCTGAGGTTAAGGCTTTTTTTACGTTTTGTTGCTCTCTAGCATCCCTAATACAATTGTGGATGCTGAGGAGTGGCCCAGAGGTGGTGGTTAGACTCGCTTGTTTTCCTGAAGTGGCCTCTCCTGCTGCTAGTCAGCCGCTGGGCTACTCAGCTGCATGGGCGCTTGGGCTGACCACCTAGGCTGCCCCCTAAGTTTTTAATTTCAGCTCCAGTTCCCTTTCGTGGCTGCCGAATCCACCTCTATTTCTCACTTGGTATTGATTCTCAAACGCTGTCTATTGTTCTTATTTTCTGAACAGCTGGACCATTCACTTGTTTACTGCTCTGAATGGTGTATCTGGCCATTCTCATTTGAAAGTGCCAGCCAATGAAATAGGAAAAAAAAAAAAAAAAAAAAAGTCTATTTATCTGATTTGATGTAAAACGCTGGAAAAGAGCCCAATACTTTGTCGTCTTCATCAACATAAGGTCATGGCTTTTAACATCACATTCCTGGTGTATCTCGTTCTCCCATTTACAGTAAATCTAGAAAGTGAGTATCCTCAGCATAAGAGTGTAACAGTCTTTTTAAAAATTACATGTTTCGTATCATTATACCATAAGTACGTGAAAATAATGTTGATTCTTACATGTTGCCTTTTATTGCCATCAGTCCTGTTTCCAGGCTTACTACCAAAATTCTACACGTGCTGAATGTTTCTGAATGCAAGGCAAAAAATTCAGTTCAGCCAGTGGTGGTGTTCTCGTCAGGATAGGCAAATGAGATTTTCAGAAGCCCAGTGGAAGATCAGCGTATCAATAAACGGAGAGTTTAACATGTTAGAGAAGTCAGTCATCTGCAGAGTTTCGTTTCTTTATCAGTTTGAACTGACAAAATTCTGGTTTCCTGAAAAATACAGATAGGTATCACCTGTCAGGACTGGAAAAATCAGAGGCCATACTGATAAAATGATGAAGTGAGCAGTGAGCAATTGACTGTTCAACTGACATTGAACTATTAATGAAAAAAATCAGAAAGAACAGAAAGAACAAACGTCAAAGCAGCACGGTATGGATATCAGGCACTATATTATCTCTTGCTGTTCTTCTGCCTTTTCAGAGTGCTTTTGGCTTTGTCTTCACATGGGTCCTAGGTAAGCCTTGGCTGGGACAAGCCTGAGCAGAACAGAGTATGAGCTGGAACACCTTGCCTAGCAGGTTGTTCCTGGTTAAACATCGTTTAATTTGGGTTGCCCCCAGTCTGCTCCCAAGACTCCATTTTGAGACCATCCTCTATCTCAGAGATCCTGAGTGGGAAAACGGCCCCTAAGGAAGTATGGCCTCATCACTGGGAATTCCCAGAAGGGTAAGTAAGAATACTCCTGGAAAGGATGTAGGAATCCTTCAGCATGCCCACAGTGAGGTGGTTTTGGACACTACAATATGGGAAGGACATAAAACTATTAGAGAATGTCCAAAGGAAGACTGTTAAGATGGTGGAGGGTCTAGAGGACAAGACAGATGAGGAGTGGCTGAGGTCCCTTGGTGTGCTCAGCCCCGAGCAGAGCAGGCCGAGGGGAGGCCTCATGGCGGCCTGCAGCTGCCTCAGGAGGGGAGCGGAGGGGCAGGCGCTGAGCTCTGCTCTCTGGGGACAGCGACAGGACCCGAGGGGACAGCATGGAGCTGGGACAGGGCAGGGTCAGGATGGGGGTGAGGGACAGGGTCTGCACCCAGAGGGGGTCGGGCACTGGGACAGGCTGCCCAGGGCAGTGGGCACAGCACCGAGCTGCCAGAGTTCAAGAAGCGTTTGGACAACGCTCTCAGACATAGGGTCTGATTTTTGGGTGGTCCTGTGTGGAGCCAGGAGTTAGGCTGAATGATCCATGTGGGTCCCTTCCAACTCAGGATATTCTGTCTTTCTCTATGGACCCGTTAGTTATGCTCTGTGTCTGTGCAGATCTGAGGAAACTTGCCTATATCCTCTGTTCTGACAACTGCACAGTCAGAAGAAAGCTTGTCTGAAGGAAAATATTACAGCAAGATGTTAAACAATGTGGAAACAATACAAAAGTTGGCTGTAGACAAGAACTCTCACTTTAAAATGTGCTAAACTGGGTAACATAAAAATCACTCTTATTCCTTGTCTTTAAAATGAACCAGTTAGCCTGTGCTAAATATCGTCTGTATACTGGATTTCACAAAATTCTCTGTACTAACACTAGCTAATATACGACACTGATGCTTTTGTTTATCCTTATTTGCACAGTCAAAGGCTTTTTTCAGTTATTTGAATTATACTCCAGAAATTTACCAGATCTCCAGAATTCAAATCAGATGTTAAATTACAGAGATATTATCAACTCCAGCGTGTAGGGTTTTTTTGTTGTTGTTGTTTGTTTGTTTGTTTGTTTGTTTTCAAGAAAAATTGCACATTTATTCAGATAGAATTTACCTTATAAAACATGAAAGCATTGAGTGTATCAAGTACAACGGTAAGTTGAACAATACTGGGATACTTTGCTGAACCTGAAACTGCTGCTGATTGCCACTGAAGAAATAAGTGCAAAAGCAAAGAAGATCTGTAGGGGATCCAATCCCATATACCTCTTGTCAATAGAATTCAAAATAAATTACCACGAGAGCTCAGTTCTCTTTTTCACCCTAATATACCCCTTGTAATTTTTTACTTTTTATCTGTGATTCTCAAGTGCATTGACCCAGTTCACCAAACTCACCCTGGCACAGGAGGCTGCAACTCCTCTTCTTTCACTGAAGTTGTATTTACCTATAACACAGTTACGCTTTGCTGGAATATTTCCTGCAGGGAAGGTGTAGAGGTTAACCAAACCACTTCCAGTCCTGAACTTCAGCCATCATACTTAAGAGTCACATGCAGCATTTTTACAAGGTAAATAATACAGTAAGAGTCAAAGTCAGGAGCTCAAGAGGATGAGGAGCAGACCGTCACTGAAATCGGAATGATTTATTTAATAACACTGTGAAATAGCACACTTCAGCTTCACCAACTCATCAGCGTCAGCTGCCTTCATCTGTACATGGCACTGGCAGCTTCTTAATATAACGATGAAATCCATGGGCCAAATTTGCCTCTGCTGCACCTCTGCAGAAGTTGATGAAAGTATGCCAGAATTAATGTTGTCTGACAATTACTCTCCATTTCCTGGAATAACTGGGGGGCTGCAACACCTGACTAATGGAAAAACAGAATGATACAGGTACTGTGGCACACAGTTGACAGCATCAAAGTGACCCTGCTTGGAAATAACCAAGTCCAAGGGTAGGCAGTGCAGGCCCAGATCTGGAGGCAAAAGTGACTTCTGCAGAACTCCTTAGACATCTTTCCATGGTGCTCCAAAACGCTGCAGGTAAAGGACACATTTCAGAGCTACTGAGTTTTCCCAGAGCACTGAGAAGCATAGTGCAAAGGCAGCCAAGTGCAGGAACCACATCCACTCCACACAGATTTTTTAGGTTCATTTCAGCATCAGCCAGATAGGTTCACACAGAACCACGAAAGCAACCGCAGCCCAGTGTCCAGGTAGCTGGAGGACAACACTGAGGCACTGAGGCTGGATCTGCACAGAGCTGACTTGGGTTCGTAGGGGTTTCTAGCTTATATATAAGCCAAAATATGTCTTGCAAGCATTTAGCTTGCATATATCTCCATAACAAAATGGGCCACATCTGGCACCTATTGTCCATGGTAACTGATTGAACTGGGTACGATACAAACTAAATCATGTGTAAGAGACAGATTTCCGTTCCTAGGAATTTTCATGAAAACAGCCAAATTCAAGAAGCAAAGCCAAAATAAGATGTAAATTTAAGTTGTTGATCCCTAATGTACAATGTATACATATTGTATCTGACTTGTAATTTAGAGGCCAGAGGAGTAGTAATTTTGTATGTAACAATGCTGGAATGTACCCCCAAGCACAAATTCAAATGAGACCCACCCAGTACAAGTGAACTGGAGCACTGTGTCTTCCCAGCCCTGTTTCTTTTGTCTACCATTGGGAAGGCTTATTCAAATTCAGGTCACTTTGTCTGATCCCCTTTATCCCAAAACTTTGTAACTTTTGCTGCCTTTATACCTGCTCCTGGTCAAGCAATATTGCTTTATTGATGAATGCATTTTGTTACACAAAAACATTTTAATTTATGTTTTCAATAGCATTCACAAATGTTGTCTGTCTAGTAAATGTCTTCCTTTTTTTTTTTTTTTTTTTTTTTGAGGGAAAGTGTTTAGACACAGAAGCAGCTAAAAACGGTGGTTAGCACCCTGGGAGATGACAGCTCTTCATAGGTATCCAGCAGTTTAGAAACAGCTGCTGTATTTTATTTTATCAACTACAGGATTACTGGGGGCTAATGATGAGGGTGGTGTCATCTGCTTTCAGCTCACATCTGCTTTCATCTCTGCCACTAACTCTATTACCTTTGGCAGGTTACTTCTTGCTGTCATTTTCATCTATTCGTAGAATGAGGATGAGGATGATAATGTAACAGGTGTTTTGAAGATTAACTCAACAGTACTTAAGGCCCTTTCAGATACTCAAGTGAAAACATGGGTGTATAGAAAATCAAAGTATAATTATTATGAAAATGTACATTATTGTTTGGAGGAAAAGGGAATCGAAGACAGGATGATGAGATAATCAGACCACTGGAACTGAAGGATTTTGAGACTTGCTATTAAATAAGTAAAAAAGCAGAACTCTTAATTGAGCTTAGAGAGGATTTTCCTAGCAAGCACTGTTCATTTTCTTTTCTTTTCTTTCTTTTTTTTTTTTTTTCTTTGGTGGGGGGGTGAGTATTGCTGTCTTATAGGAAGTTGTAAAATAGCATTCTAAGGACCCAATCCTGTAACTATATTCACAGGCCCAGTGATTACGATATTAACAAGGTAAGTCCTGATTTAGGTCCCTGTTGTTTTATTATTATTGGTTACATCATCAGATAAAGGGCTACCGGAGACAGTATGAGTTTATTATAATTGCAGGACTTTTGGAGAATTATATAATCAGAAAGTACCCAAAGGTTTACTGTATTTCTATTTATTGGAGACCAAAGGTCTGAACTAACCCGTGTTGCCATCAAGTCCCTAGGCTGCTCCTAAGAAGCCAATGTTACTTCTGCAACTAATGTGTTTTTTTTTTCAGAGAATATTTAGTACTTCATGAAATGTATTATCTACAACTCAATCCAGAAAAGGCTAAAGGGATGACATTTATAAAGCTCGGGTTGCCACAAATCAGATTTAACTATAACTGTACTACAAATGATGTAAAGTCAGACATAAATGAGATATAACACTAAGAGAGTGGAAGTTATATTACCCTACATTTCATTTACTGAACTTTCTTTAATTTATTGGCTTGTTTGGATTATACAGTATCATGAGCACTCCAGTAGCAACCCTCCGTTTGGGATTTCTATTTATAGCATTCTCTCTCTTCATTGGATGCCCCTCCACATTAGTTTCAATGAGGCAGTAATTAGGCCCTTAAAACAGAATTAAGATATCTCTTGTAACTGAAATTAGATAGAAAGTTTACCCAGTATTTTTTCAAAAAACATTTTTATAATTCTTTGAGACTGTGACAAAAGACACATTCCTAAATGTTTCTTCTTAAAATTTTCTCATGCTTTTCTTTTTTTTTTTTATGTATTTTGGGGCTAAGCAGCCACCATCTCCACAAATTTCAGATTTCACACATACGCTTATTTAGCCATAAGGCGAATCTGAACTTTCGAAATTAAGCATAAAGCTATTCCCTGTAGGGTAGATTTCTTTTGCATTCTAAATAAATTCTGTCATGATAGCCAGGGGAACTACTTAGCTCTTCATGATGCTTAACTAGAGCTGGACCACAATTTTAAAGGAAAAATAAAACAAGAAGTATTCACAGCCCTAATCCTGAGTATACTTGCCAGTGCAGCCCTACGTGCAGCTTTCATTATTGTAGTTGGTGCTATTAGAAGTGTCAAGAGTGGTATTACAGAAAAGTATTTCTTCCTCACCATCTATTGTCTGATATTAAGTAAACACAGTAGTGTTCAGTATGTCATGCATGCAATCTGCACCAACTGCACTCATCATCAAAACTAATTGTACAATCAGCGTACGTGTTCAGGTGAAGAAGGCTGCACGTTGGTTGCTTAAGGTATGGGGGTTCAGTATGTCACCTGCGGATGGTGGGAAAGACATGGCAGAGGTTTAGGAAGGAAAGTGATGGCTGTATGTGCAGCTGAATGACACAGCTGTGTATTTCTTTTCTCTGACTTTGGGTTGTTTTTTCAGTGTGGAAACGTTACTCCAAAACTACCTTTTTTAGTGTGTGGGAATTACACAGATAGCAATTTTGAGTATGTCTTGAGGGAGCAAGTTGATTTGAGTGATGAGACTCATAAGCCTTGTAATTACAGTAATTATGAGGCCATACCTTTACAGGTAAGAGCTCATAAGCAAAAACATTAGCATGACCATTTAAGAAGCTCAATAATTCATTCCAGGGCATGTGGTTGCAGTGCAATGCTTAACATAACCTCCGTGACTGCACTGGCACCTGGTCTTACCTCTGAAACATGTACCCATCTTCTTAGCATATATCCCTTTGTGCTGTACTATTTGTATGTAGTCTTTTTAAGGTGAGTTGAGAGTATCTAGCAGCTGCTGGTTACAGGTGGTCAAACCCTACCACTTGTTTTAGACATCATTTGTCCTGCAGCCTTACAAAGAAATCACCTGAAACACTGGAATGTTCTGACTCAGCCAGATTTTACTCAGAGAAATGCATATTGGAAAAAGCATTCCCTCCACAAAGGGAACTTTTTTTTATTTTTTTTTTTTTTTGTCCTACATGTGCCTTACACTAGCCCTGACCTGCTGGCTAATGGGATGGATGAGCAGGGAAAATTTGGTAGTATGAGGCATGCCTCCTTCCTAGTCAGACTGTCATCGGTTTTTGATTTATTTGCTCAGCACTTAAGTACCAGGTATATCTTCTGTGACTGTGAACTAAAACGCTACAAACCTTTTGAATGGTACTGGGAGAAAAGCTTGTTAGGAAGAAGAAAGCTTCTCATTAAGTAGACATGCTGAGACAGAGAATATAAAAAAACATGGGGTCATTAGATGGGATATTGTTAATATTCTTCAAAGTTTGTATCCATGAGCTATAGCAATAAATGCCAGTCATAAAATGATGGTATCATATGGAAACTGCAGAAGAGCCTTTTGATCGCAGCAGTATATAATATTTCTTGAAGGTGTGTGGAGGACAAGTTTGTACAAATCTGAGCTTGTTTCACTTTTTATTTAGTTTCATATTGCTTTGTTGAATTTCACTCTCATTGGGGAATGCCTGCATTGTTCATCATTTATATTTATGAAGCTAATAAACACATTTTATCATCCAGTGAATTTTGTATTTCATTGTTACAATTTTGTTTGGAATTGAGAGCATTCTGGTCATGCAAAATTACTGCTCCATACTAAAATAATTTTTTATCCCAATCAGTTTCAGCTGCAGCTGAACTTCTGTATCTCTTTAAAATGCTTTCAGCAGGGAGTAAGAAAAAATATTTGCAATCCAATTAAAACATGCGTTTTAAAAATACTGTGGGCATAGGCTGAAACAAGAGAGGGCCTGGCTAGATACCAGGAAAACACTTTTTCATCATGAGGACAGGCAGGGTTGCCTGGAGAGGCTTTGCAGTCTCCAGCCTTGAAGGCTTTCCAGACCCAACTGAGAAAAGCCCTGAGCAACCTGGTCTGATTTCACAGCTCATCCTGCTTTGGGGAGTAGGTAGAACTAGAGAAGTCCTGAGGCCCCTTCCAGCCTGTGGGTTTTTTTGGTTATATGAAATGGTTGTCAACAGTGTCAGCACTCAGAACAACGGGTGTGGATTACACTTCTGAACCACCACCAGAACAGTTGGGCGTTTTAAGACTTCTGTCACAGAGCTCAGTTTTACTGTACACTTACACATTATGCAATTAAACCGTAATTCCTAAAAAAAGCTTCCATTTTCAATCAAAAACAAAATCAATGCATGTCTTACCAAAACCTGTGATATGAAGCAAAACCAGCCTCATAATGTTTGCATTATCCATTTCTTTACATTTGTGCTGTCTTGCATTAAGACGTAAGGTTGCAAAAACTACTCTCCAGATAAGGTAAGAATTTGTTGGTTTTTTTTTAATATAAACTTGTTTTTAAGCATTATCACCTCTCTGGCCTCTTAAGCCTTTGTGTAATAAAACAACTCTCCCTAAAACTTTGCATCCTTTCTCATCTCCAGATATGCTCATACATGAGAGTTTGGTAAAATACATAAAATAATATCCTGAATTACACTGTTGTGAAAACATGCTGAGAAGTCTTCTGTGTTTTATTTTGGCTGAGCTTTTCTCTGGAATATTTGCTTTGATTTTTGTTATGTTGGCCTCATTAAGTAGAAGTGTCCTTTAGTATTTTAGAAAGACTGCTGAGGGATTAAAAATATTTACAGAGTTATTTCTTCATGAACTTTTATGTTTATTATTTCTTTGGTATTATAAAAGGGGGATTTATCCAGGACTCTCCCACTAGTAAAGCGGCCCTCTAAAAAGCAACATTTAAATTAGGAATACTGTCCGCATTTTTACGTATTGTACACAAAAGTATATGTTAAAATAATATTATTACAATTGCAAAGTCAAGTACTCAAAAGTCAGGCAGAATGGGTGGTGTTCCTTTGATGAGCAACAATACATTTTTTACGCTTTTTCTCATTCTCTATTATGTTGTTGCAGGCCTTATTTACTGTACTTAATGTAAACCGTGTTTGGAAGACTGAACTACTACTTGCTTTTTAGGGCATCTCATTAAGAAAGCCTGGAGTTTCATCAGATGAATCTCCATTGTTCCTGTGTGAGATGGGGCAGAACCCCTTATGACTGTACACTGCTTTCCAGAAGAGAGCTGCAGTGCACAGAGGGAAATCGGAGATACCTGATAATTTGGTATGCCTAGGACTTTATTTTTTTCAGAGAACTTACATGTGCCATGGGCAGTCCCTGCTAATTTTCTTTGCAACCATGAGGACTCAGAAATTCCACAAATCAGAGTTTCCGGTCAAGAACCTAGAAAAAGAGGAGGACACAGTTAATGAGCACCTGTGGTAAATTTGGTTAAATGACTTGCTTCTTGTCACACATGAATGCTGCAACAGGGACATAATCCAATCTTCCAGAACAGCATTCAACTGTATTAATTAAAACATCCTTTCTGTGTCAGCAATATCCTGAAACTCACCAAATACGTTCCAAGTTGTTAGGGTTGTTAGACATTGGAACAGGCTGCCCAGGGAAGTGGTGGAGTCACCATCCCTGGAAGTCTTCAAAAGACGTTTAGATGTAGAGCTTAGGGATATGGTTTAGTGGGGACTGCTAGCGTTAGGTCAGAGGTTGGACTCAATGATCTTGAGGTCTCTTCCAACCTAGAAATTCTGTGATTCTGTGAAGTTCTAGACCAAATAAGTTAGAGGTCCTACAGAAAACATTCACCCTCCTTACAAGCCATCATTCATGAAAGCAGGTCCCCCCTGGCCATTTATGAGGGAAGAGTGCTGTGAAAAATGCTGCATGATCGTGTAACTTCAATATGTGACTGTGCTTTCAAGTCTAATTTGGACGTGGACAACTGGCCTGGAAAATTTCAGCCAGGAGGCTCACAGAGTTATTATCAACTGAACACCCATTAGCAGGAATTGTGTCTGAGTAACGGAAAGTAACTATCAATACCACTCACAATAAACTTTTAGTTAACAAACACTGATGGAATAAACAGCTTAACACTCACTCCAGGATTACCAGAACACATGAACCAAGTCTGTTAGGCGTGGGCTGGGACACACGGGGAAATAGAGAAGGGACAGAATACAGCAGAATACAAAGCTCGGAGCAGACAGACTTGAAGAGATGTATACGGGCAAACGGAGATGCTGGGCGCACAGCAGGCAATTCTCACAGATAAAGGATTGAGTAATCAAAGGAAGGGGCTGGTTTGAAACATTCTCTACAAACACAAAGGTATTAGGTAAATTAGAGAGAGAATTGACCTTTGATTGAATTGCAGCAGCTCCTTGGTCCTTCAAGCACCAGAGCTACGTGATGAGACCAGGAGAACAGCGGTGGTAGGACATAAGCAGGCAGGTAACTTGAACCCCGGATCTGGAAGGAGCAATCCCACTGTCCCTCTGGGAGCTGTTTTGTCATCCCTAGCCTATCTAAACTGCTGAGTACCTCCTCGTGGATTTCAAAGAAATGTGCCCTGTAACCTAAAAATGCATAAACACTTTCACAGGGGGACATCTAAAATCAGGATATGCTCTTCTGGTACAATTGTCACTCTTTCACAAAGACACAACATAAGTCAGAGCTAGCTGAGCGTGCGTGATCCCAGGTCCCTCTTTTATTTCTGTCCTCCTCAAAGAACAAGAAATAACTTCTTGATATTCAGCAAGAGGATTTGTCTTTCTAGGAAGAAGAACAGCATTTATAACTATTCCCTTTTAAAAAGATAGATAAATAAAAGAACTTATTTATTCTTTCTTTCTTCTTTCTCAAATAAAAGTTGTCCAAACATTCTTTCATTCTTTCTCCAAATTCCTCACACGCCCTATTTTAAAAAACAGCAGCACCAGCTCTGCTTTAGTTTCACTTCTTCCTCTTCAGCCCTCAGAAATGAGTCTGTGATTAGTGCACCCCACTCAGCTAATTTGTTTTAAAGGGACGACAGCCTACACTGTACAGCTGAGTAATCCGCTTGTTGAACCCTGGCTGTACAGTCTTTCATTGCTCACACTATTCCCACCCGCCTTACAACACGTACATTTTTAGAATACTTGCATAGGTCTATGCAAGTCTGATGATGTTACGGCCATTTATCCTCAGCAGCCAAAAATACTGGTATCTAGACGTGTTGCTGTCACAGTAGCAGTAACCATTTCCCTCCCCAGAACCCGAAAACATGAAGGGCACACAACATGGTCCACACAAATTAGCAGTAACATGCAATGGCTGAAAAAACTAGCATGTTAGTCAGCAATACCTCCTCAACCACATAATCAACCTTGGTCCTAGTACCAAGTGGATCAATCAGTTCAATTCTGTGTATAAAAAAATTCCTTTACTCCTCTAGCTACTCCCAGCAGAAGTGCACCTGCAAGCTAAACTGATGTACATTAATATCCTCCGGAGACAGGTTTCCTTCTACATCTATGCCACGTCTACCTAATGGTACACAAAATAACCAGGATAAATTGTTTTAGTACCACAGAACAGTAAATTACAGTTAGGTTGGGGGCGCAGCCAAGGATGAACACTTGCGAAGCTCAGGCAAACAGGTTAGCTCTCATGAGACTTTTGTAAACAGTTGTGTCAACACTGTAAATTGTTGGTACATATTTGTCACAAAAACATCATACTACATTTGCTGGCTAGCTGAACACCGCATCCGTGTGTTATCAAACTCAGCCCTTAGGTGACAGATTTAATCTTCCTCATTATCGGTGGAGACGATTTTAATTCGGGGACCTACTTAATACACCGTCTGAGAGCATCGGCGTGTTGCTTTAGCAGGCACAGGTAAATGAAAACAGCCATTTCGCACTGCTCTGAAATAACCTTTCCCAAACTGCTCCAAGGGAGAGGTTCGTTTGCTCCTCCTCAGCTGAAGGACGGTTGCTATTTCGCTACCAGTTAGTGTGTGGTGATACTGACATGGGCCACGACGACCGCCGAAGGCTAACACTCTTGGCTGTGCTGTCCTTATCCATGTTGCACCATGCCAATCTTTTCCCCGTCTGGCACCACCTGAAGTCAGCGCAGAGGTCACCCACATCGCACCACCAACACGTTCGCCTTCTCCCGAGCAGCCGTGTGCTGACTGCGACCTTTTCTTTTGGCAGTGGAGACGCTCTCAGGACCGATCTATCAGTTCTCAGGCATGGAGTGCATCCGAGCACAGAGGTGCAGTAGGGTTTGAAATCACGGGGCACAGATGAAGATTTGCCCCCCGATGGCTGATCAGAGCAACCAAGCATCCCCAAAGCGTCACCCTCACTCAACAGTAGACAAGACAGGATCCAGACTAAAATACTCAGACAAATGTTGCTTATTGAAATGTTTTAAACTGTCAGAAGACCTACTTGGCAGAAGCTGCGTCTTGATAGCTCCAGGATTCACCTCCTTTCTGGTTTTTGTTAGATTAATTACAAACAAAAATAAACTCTAATACGACTGTTAACAAAATGCAAGCAGGTAAAGCACACGAGGAAAGAATGGGACAGGCTGTGTCTGTGTGACTTTTATGCATCATCGCATGTGCAGTTGAGAGCCTCTGACCAGACAACAGTAATTAAAGAAAGTGTGAGCAAAAAGGTCTACCTTACGTAAGGACTTTCAGGTAGAGGATTGCACAGCCACCATCAGCATCCTTTCCT
Organism: Aythya marila; assembly: GCF_965140915.1. Lineage (NCBI taxonomy): Eukaryota > Metazoa > Chordata > Aves > Anseriformes > Anatidae > Aythya > Aythya marila. Next base: position 80,031,359 of record NC_139080.1, on the reverse strand, counting down.
CTGTAGTTCAGAAACACGGATTCCAGTTTTTTACTGAGTTCATTTTCTGACCGTATTCACCCTTCACAGAGCCACTTGTATAAATTCATGAAGCAAGCCACATGTTAACTGGTGCGTTGTTTACATCATTTCCTAACACACGGTAAGCAGAAACATTTTGTAAGTTCTGATGTAAGAAGGAAAGATTTAAAATTTTGTCCAGAGGGGTAATGTAAACACTCTGCCATGATTCATGAGTAGAAAATTGTCAACTGCTATACCAGTCAATAAACTGCTGCCCAAATCTAAGGAACTTCCTAGGATAATAACTGTAGGTTGTATATACATATATATAATTTTATTTTTCTCCACCATTTGTTCTTTCTAGGCTGAGAAATTCCTCCAGCACATGGACAACACAATGCAGCTTTTTCACCCGAAAAAGTATACTTTGAGTATCTGTTACAATTTAATTCATTGCCAACTTGTTATCCAAGCATTACACACATTTTAGCTAAACATAAAATGAGCACACCCTCTGCATATCACACTTGTATTAGCACTACTGCTAAGCATGTAAAAACATGATATATTTTTTAAAACAGCCGCAGACTCCAACTTCAGGCAAGGTATTTGTGGGTTAAAACTGGCATCAACGCTAACATAAAATTACTTTTACACAAAGCATCACAGAGATGGTTATCAGCAGCAGTGAAAAAGAACAAAAAGTTAGCAGGAAAACTTTAGAAAAATGAATTTCATCTGCATAGGTGATAGAACGTGCTTTTATTTTCTTCAGTTTATTCTTTTCCTCTTCATTTTTTTTTTTGTTTTGTTTATTTGTATCACTAAAATATTTTCAGAAAATTATTCCTGCAACTGTGAGATCTCTGGGAATTTTATTACCAACTTCATTGGAAGCAGCTGTAGGCCGTGCAAAGATTCCTTATGTTTATTATAGACTTTGCTCGTGACTATTCTGCCCAGATATTGCATTACACTCTTCATTCATGGTAAGTATTGTGCTTTGATTAAAAATACACGCAGGATGTACTTACAAGTTACAAGGTGGTCAAAATAAAAGTTTTTTTTTGTTTGTTTGTCTGTTGTTTTTTTGTGTGTGTGTGTGTTTGTTTGTTTTGTTTTTGTTTTTGTTTAGCTTAGACTAGATTCAGAATAATCCTATAACTGATTTCAGAAGTTTTTGGACACTACCTGCTTACCACCAGGTAACACACAAGGAAAGTAAGTTACATCTACTGCTTTGAGGACTCTTTTAAAAACATCAGCCAAATTTTTACAATGCAGTCAATTCTGATGTTTTTCTTCAGCTGCAGCTTCAAGTAAGGAATTTAGATTCAGCCTTCACTGAATATACAGCATTCGGATTTTAAGTTTAAAGAAAATGAACTGTCTTGTTCCAGACACTTCCATTTCATCTGTGTATAAGATTGGTATACCAGCCACCTGTGGACTACCAATATAGTGCATTTTTTTGTTTATCTTAGGTATATCTACTGCCCCATCACATTTCTTTTGTGCAGAACAATGTGGCACCATATTTTTTGTCTTTAGTCCCAAGCAAATTATTCTCTACACCTGCCTTATTATTAAATACAATAAATAAATAAAAAGATAAACAAACAAACAAACAAACAAACAAACCTGCAGGATATAATATATACAGTATTTGTTCTAAGAAGAGTTGAAAACGTACTGTATGAGAGCAATAAATAATGAATAACAAAATATATTATTATTCTGGAGATTATTTCAACAATGTTTTTAAAAGAAATACCAGGCAAATGAAAAATGAAAGGTGTGCACTTAAATGTCAACTATTGACAGGAGCAATAAAATTAAAATCACTGTATTCTGGTCAGCGTTGTGTGAATTCTCTCTCAATTGGAACTTAAAAGTTCTTGCTGCTAAGACTGTTATAAATGGAAATATTTTATAAACACAGCTTGTCAAAGTGAGGTTAGGACTGCAACTGGAGTAAACAAACTAAGAGAACAGAAGACAAACTATTGCACTGAGGTTACCTTTCATTCCTCATACTTTTTTTATCCTGTTTACGCCATGTTGGACTAAATTTACAAATCTTTTTCACGGGATCTATGTGACTAATGACAATATAATTAGAATGGTTGCTGTTTTTGAGCCCTCCGTGCAGGCAAAACTTATGCCTACTCATGTGAACGAAGAGCAGATTTTGCACTCAAATTTGTGCAGCCTGCAAACAAAATGGTGGTGTGTGGGTGGAGTTAGTTTTGTTATTTTAAAAGAAATTTTAACGACAGCCTCTAACATGCCTCAGCAAATGTAAAATGATTGAATGGACCATCTTAACAATCGCTAACATCATATAGTATATAAGCATATATGAAACCATAAAATTGTTTGGTCATTCATTTCCCATTACAAAAATGTTTCTGTAGACAAACAGTAGAGAAGGAACCCCTTAAAAATCTCAGAAGGAAATTTCCCACAATGATGAATGTGTGTCTGGAGACCTCATTCAGAAACAGCTTTGATAAACAGTCTGATTGAATAATTTGTGCCTCTCTGTGAAGACTTAAAAAGTCAAACACACAGAAGTCGTTATTTATCGCAATGCTAAAGCATTATATTATCCACAGATTTCTTAATGGCAGACCTACTGCAAAGAATTGAGGCAACGGGCTTAGGAGAGCCCAGGGCCCAATCCATCAAGGTGCCAACCACCTCACGCACAGAGAGCACCACTGGTTCCAGCTGCAGTCAGAAGGAATGAAAGCATTGGCCTTGCCAAATGCCTGAAGAGCTTACAAGGTCTCGCGTTACAGACAAGAAGTTCCAGTAGAGTAACGTAAAATCAAACACGTCTGAAGGACCCTTCTGAAGGACCCCTTAGCTCACGATTCATGCGGATATGTAGGTCCAACGGGAAGGTACTTTTTATGATCCTAAAGCCAAATTCATTTCCTATCAGCCCTGAGAACACGGGGTTTGTATCCATACGATGATAATTTAAAGCTTGCTCTAAAAGCGAGCAAACCTTTTTGAAATAAAACTTGTTTTGAATAAAATTCGTGTAATTACAACCTGCAATTAACATGTGACTTTAATACATGATACAAGGTTCCAAGAAAATATTCAATTAACAGCATGTCTTCAACATCCTCTGCACCTGGCCCCACATACCTCCTGTACTCACATGTCCCAGTTTTTGGCCCTACGCTGACTAGGGCATCTGATACTGACTTTTGCAAATTAATTCATTATTTAACTTACAAGTAGCTGGATCCAAATGCAAAACAGTACTCACAAGTTTTCACATATGCTAGTACCTTCCATTTTAAGACTGTAAATTAACATTGGAGAAAAATGCAAGTAACGAGGTAAAAGTATCACAGAAAGTATTAAGCTGTGCATATTTCAATGCGTACAGACATACCCTCATTCGTTATTTTCCTGTGTCAGTCAGCAGTTTTAGAATCTTTTAAAAATTAGGCACAGTTTTCATTGCTGGTACAGTTTATTATGGTTACAAATAAGGACTGGTGAAAATTATGTGGCTGTATACCTAGAAGCTTGTGCTGAGACACTGTCACTGCGGTCTCATCTGCCCCCAAAGCTGGCAGAGCCAGAAGTGTACACTGGACAAGCTATTACAGGAGCTCCGACTCCTATTCTCCAGAACATAATCAGCTAACCAGAGAGACAAAAAAATAGAAAAAAAAAAAAATAGGTCAGGATAATAATCTTAGGCACTAACACGGTATTTTCCAGAAACTTTATGAGAGAACAATAACATTTTCTTACAGAGCAGTGACAGCATCCATTGATTTCTGTTCAGGCAGCTCCAGACATTCCAAAAAACATCACTAATCTTTTATTTGTAAAATCATAATTTAGGGAAAAAAAAAAAAAAAAAAAAAAAAAAAAAAAAAAAAACAGGCATTCATCAGTTCTAATCAAATTAAGTTTAGAGGCACTTGAGATGTATCCCTTTGATCAGCTCCAAGTACAGAAGCTTTCTGTAAAACTGCGGAGTCATGGACAAGTAATCCCACTCTACTGAATGAGAGAAATATTCTTCACTAGCTTAAGACAAATATCCTTCAGTCGATCTTTAATGTATGTGTTCAGGACTTTTGTACTGTGAGTATACGAGATATAATACATGAACACTATTTAATTCAAAAAGTTGATCCGGGTGAAGGGTCTGTTGCCTACAGCACGGCAAGTAAAGCTGCTCATCTTGCTCTGTCCCTCGCGAACTGCTCGCCCTCAGACAGCCCTGATAACTCTCCTCCTCACACCTTCTTCTTCCCGACGCACAAACACCCACAGGCGTGTTCATTTCAATATTCATCTTCTCCTCCCAGCTCCTCTCCCCACGTGAGGGATGCTGGGGAGGACTGAACCACTGCCGCATCCTTACCAGACGCCACAAGACAGATTCTCAGTGTAGGCTGAAAAGACTCAGCGCGTTTTGGGGCAGGGAGACCAGCAGGGTTACGACACAGCCTACTGTAATTCCGCCCTGTCGGGACCATGCCCTGCCCAACTGGCAACTGGGGCTGCTCACTCGGTGAAAGGTGCTCGTGTCCTTTGAGCACCTCCTGAGCACACGCCGCACTAATGATCAGCACTTTGCCGGCCAAAGCTCTCCATCTCTTAGGGCTTCTCGGTGGAGATGAGGACAGCGGTGCAGGTATCCCTGCGTGCTTTCTGGTGCTGTAAGGCATAAAACCTGAAGTGAATGAAGGGGCAAAAAAAAAAGAAACACGCTGGTAGTCTCAAGTGCTATGGTACTGCCTGCTCTCCTTCCTGCCCCAAGCCATGACCTTTATGTACATGTATGTCCACGGCACAGCTCTGCTAAACACACCGATTTACAGGGCTGTGCGCATGAAACGTGCATTTTCAGCCCTACAAAGAGTTAACCCTCCTGCCAAGAGGCCCTCAGAGGGCAGGGAGCCAGGAGACAGCCACCCCCAGGAGCCTCCCAGCCCCGAGGATCCTGGAGCAGCAACGTGAGGCGAGGCGTGAGGCAGCCTTGGCCCCAGCTGAGGTGCGCCATGGGCACCCAGCGCCGCGATGGGGGCGTCGAAACGCGTGGGGGCATCCCCCTGCCCACAGCCTCCACACGACACCCCTCACACCTTCAAAAGTAAAAATTAAGATAAAAAATTAAAAACACACACGCAAATATTTATTAAAAAATAATAATAATAAAAAAGAGCGGCCAGCCACACGCTGCCCTCCCCGAAGCCCCTCCAAAGCCCAACTCTGGGCTCCCAACTCTGAGGGGAGCTGAGGGGTGTTTTGGGGGGGGGGGGGGAGGTGTTGGACGGTTGGGACCGTTGTGTCCGTTGGGTGTTTCCCGCCGGCGGGAGGAGCGCGCGGGGCGCGCGGCGCGCGGTTGCAGCCAGCCTGTGTCAGCACAACTCGCGGGCGGAGGAGCGGCAGCGCCGCGCGGGGCCGGCGGGAGGCGGCCGCGGGGACGGAACAGCAAATGCTATTCAGCCCGAGCAGTTTCAAGCCGCCCATGCTGGGGAATTACTGGAGCCGAGCTGCGGCTGCTGGAGCGCCTGGCGCGGGCTCTGTGTGCGTGCGCGCGCGCGAAGTGTGTGTGTGTGTGTGTGTGTGTGTGAGTGTGAGTTTGTGAGCGTGAGTGTGTGTGTGTGAGGAGTCAGAGTGTGAGAGTGTGTGAGCAGGAAAAGGGGGGGCTGACTCTGTGTGTGTGTGTGTGTGTGTGTGTGTGTGTGTGGAGGGCGGAGGGGGGGGGGGGGGGTTGTGTGCACCCAACTTTCCCCGTCCGACGAGTTTTTTTGGAAAACACACACACACGCACACAAAATAAATAAATAAATAAATAAATAAAAAATAAAGCCCGAACGTGTTCTCGGGCAGGCTGACAGCCGGGGTCAAGAAACAGCTGCTGGAGTTAATGTTCCTTCCTCCCACTCCGTCTCTGATGGCGGTGCCCTGCCAAGGCGAAGTGGGAGCGGGAGCGCTCGGCCCCCGGCCCCGCCACCCGCCGGTACCCGGCGGTGCCCTGAGGCGAGCCCCCGGGGCAAGCTGCGTTTGGCTCCGGTTGAAAAGCCTCGAAAAAGCCTCGCCAGGAGGAGCGGGACCCCGGGCACCGGCTGCCGAGGGCTCCCCTCAGCGCCCCTCGCCCCGCACGCGGCGGTTGGGGGCCCGCGGGGGTCCCCTCAGCGCCCCTCAGCGCTGAGGCGCCGTGTGTGGCGGTGCCCACCACTGTGGCCGCAGATTTGGGGAGCTGGGGTCCTCATGGCAGGCCTCAGGACGTACCACTGGGCACCCACGTTAAAGAAGTTGGGCCGTAGCTCCCTGCCGGATCAGTCCCGCAGCCTGCGGAGTTGCCATTAAATGCGGCACCCCGCTACCTGATCGTAGTGGCGGGGCGTGTGCGCGTGTGCCGTGACACGGCCTCGTGGTGCGAAGGTGTTGCAGTGGCTCTCCTGCCTCTTTAGGATGTTAACGCGTTCACCATTGCCACAGAGATACCTATTCATAAATAAAATAAATACAGCATGAGTGCTATTGACATCCTGCAAACACGGCTTGCTGGAGGCTCATTAAAATCAGAGCTGTCCAGTAAGCCCCACACTGCCTCCTGGCAAGCTAGCCTATTTCATTTCTTCCTTAATTCCCTGTCCAGGATGGTTCACTATTCCAGCCTACTGCTTTATAGCATCCTGTGATCTCTGCTCTGTCTGCTGCTTTTTCCAGACTGGTCCACTTTGCTCTTTCAGCTGTATTCTCCACACAGCTCTTCGCCCAACTCCACTGCTTGCTGCTAATTAATGCCTGATTTTCTTGCTATCTAAAAAAGATAACACTTTGATTAGACACACACGCATGCACACACACACACACACACACACCAACATTTACTCTCCTCTTTCTGAAGAATAAGTGGCATGAAATCCAGATGCTGAAATATCAGTCAAAATTTCCCGTTCCCTTCAGTGAGATCAAGGTTTCACATGTGGCACCCGGAGCTATCTATGTACCTCTAACATTCGCCCATCAAACAGTAATATTATTTACCCTAATTCAGCCCCCTTGTTTAATTCTGCAATTCTGATGAAAAGGTTACACATATTTTGTTTGTACTAGCCAAAGGTTTTCTGAGCCAAATCTTTGCTATTGCAACCTATACAAAGCTGAATTACATTTCTTTCTTCTTTCCTTTCCTTTCCTTTCCTTTCCTTTCCTTTCCTTTCCTTTCCTTTCCTTTCCTTTCCTTTCCTTTCCTTTCCTTTCCTTTCCTTTCCTTTCCTTTCCTTTCCTTTCCTTTCCTTTCCTTTCCTTTCCTTTCCTTTCCTTTCCTTTCCTTTCCTTTCCTTTCCTTTCCTTTCCTTTCCTTTCCTTTCCTTTCCTTTCCTTTCCTTTCCCTTTTTTTTTTTTTTTTCTCCAAGTTTTTCTTCAACCTCAGAGGAATTAACATGTTTGGTTTTCCTTTTTTAGAGACTTATTTCAAGCACTCGAGTCGCAGTTCATGAGAAGTAGCTCCTTGAGTTTTCAGCCATCTTTTTCTCATGCAAGTAGCTTCTAAACGTTAACTGCTGTATGTCTGAATTTTGCTCAGCCATGAATAAGATGGACTTGGAACAGTATCTGGACTTCAGTCAAGGAAGAGTTGGGTCCATAAGCTCCAAGAAGCTCTAAACCCTCATCTCCAAAGATCCAGAAGGTTGTGAGAAGGAATCACCCACTTCAGAGTGCTTAGTGCCACAAGCATGGTGCTCTAGCACATCGAAAACCTGAATTTGGGAATTTGCTTCTAGGCCAAATGGGAGCCGGAAAGAAAGAGTGTTTTCTGCCACAGGCTGGGGACAGACCGTCTTTGACCTGTGTGGTGTTAATGCTGCATTTGGAGGAGCTACTTGCAGTGGCTTGTTGGGAATACTGGAAGAAGCCCAGTTCTTCCTGCAGAAGCCTGCAGAGCAGTCTGTGAGCAGGCATCTCCATTTGCAGAGTCAGAAGGGGATATGTATGAGGGCAGGAGGTGGACTGCATGTAGATCCTTCAGTCCTAATGCCTGAAAACAAGAAATTCTGCTTGTTGCACCTTCAGGAACTTGCATAGCGTAACTGCAGAGTTATGGGGTGGGGATACAGGGCATAGGACCCTTCTCAGATCCTTATTTCTGTTCTTTCCTGCCTTAAAAACCGTGCAGTACAAAAAGTTGCCTCATGATAACATTTCCAGAAGGTACATGGTTCTTGTTGATGCACTGGCAGGAGCCAGTATTTTGGACAGTTTTGTCAGCATAACAATTGCTCTGTCCTTTCTTGCCATGCCAATGCCAAGGTCATGGTTTGTTGCAGAAAAAAGACTGAGAGCTTCTCTTCCCCTGTTTGATACATAAGGACAGTGGAAAAGCCACTGGAAATGAAAGTTCGCAAGCTCACTAGCAATGAAAGAAACCATTTTGTCAAACTGGATTATTTTAGATGAGGGAACACATTGCCACAACTGATAACTGAGGTCAAGTAGTTCCCAAGGTACAAAGGAAAACATTGGTTTTCATGAGCAGCAAGAATATTCAAAAGCACAATAAACAAATGTACAGAAGGAGATACAAAACCTCATGTTCCAGATCATCGCCCAATCTGAGAATAAACAAGCGAGGTAAAGAGGGACACGAGGCAGATTACTAAGCATCTTTTCCGAGAATTCTTGGACTTTTATTTGAGACATCTCATTCTAGCAGCCACTGATACAGACTAAAGACGTGAAGAGAACAGGAGATCTAATCCTTAAACAATACACCTATGTGTGTTTTGAACCAAGAAGAAATTGCAAATTAGGGAGTTGTTCCAAACTGTGTGGTCACTTGCATCTGTTGGAAGAAGTCTGCCGTGGAGACATGCTCGTGTAATTGCGTTTGTTGGTACACGTGGCTTGGGTTTCTCAAAATGAGGGAACAGAATTAGCCTGCTTTACATCCACCCAAACATCTATTTGTTTGTTTTATTTTTACGGCGCATTCTCGTTTTACAAAGCTTTTATTTTTATGGCTGGGGAGTCCCTCATCTCTGACTCAGGACAGCAGCGCTCTCAGCTCCGCTGTGACACCTCGTGAGGCCTGATTGCCGTAGGACACGAACACATGGACCAGTCACTGCAGGGCGCGTTGGGGTGCGAGCCCACAGAGCCAGCTGCTGCGGTGGAAATGCCTGTGTGCATGCATAAAGTGAAGCTTGGGCTACCTCGAATTACCTCGCTTTTATCCTCGAGTGGAAGTGTGCACACAAGCTGTTTCCATGGAGTAGGCGGTGTATTTTAAACCCACGGTTCTGTGTCTGCCTGTGGTCCTGGCCCAGGACAGGCTTTTTCCACTGAAGTGTCTGAGATGCAGACACTTACTACGCTTTGCTGAAGGCTGCTGGTGGGAACGGGCTTTCACGCCTCCTGCTGAGGGGCAGGGAGCAGCTACCTGGGGACCTCAACCCCCTGAACCAGGCTAACAAAGCCTGCACCCAGCCTCCTGCCCACCCTCTGCAGGAGGTGACAGCACAGGTCAACCTCCAGCCACCCTGTCCACAGCCTGTGGGTTTGCAGGTTGTCCATCCAACACGGATGGATGAACTGTCTTTACACATCGTTTTTCAGTACATCCCATCAGGCTGCTGATACTACCCCAGTGCAGAAAGCCAAAGACAGCACCTCAGGGAACTTCAGCCCTTCACCACACCGCCATATGCATTTCCTCGGCGATCTAAGCATCCCTCCTCGTTCCCAGCCCTCATTCCCGTCCCGCCCGCTGCATTGTGCTGCCACAGCTGCCTGTTTGGCTGTGGGCGGCCCAGGGGTGGGAAGAAGCAGCTGGAGGGGTGGGAGAGCTGCTTACGGCAGCTCCGGCAGCGCTGCCACTGAACGCGTGGCCACGGCCCGAGATGCCCACGAGGCGCTCAGGAGGCCAGAGGGCTCGTCTGAGCAACCCCTCTGTTCTTCTGAGCACTCCGTAGGCAGCCCCGGCGTTTCGGATGCCGTTGTGTGGTAGCTGTTGGCAAATGATGGCTTGTGCATGGCGACCGCGATGTATCAGTTTTCATTAGAAATGTAACACCAACTGGAAGCGCTGAAAAGCAGCAACAGCAGCAATTATGCATGTGATCAACGCAGAGAGTTTGAAAATCGTGCTTCAATAAAGCCTGAGTGGAGAGAAAGCAAATTCTTCCACATGAATATGATTTGCTTTTGCTTTTTCTAAGTGTCGGCAATTATCAGTGGCATTTAAATATATTATTTTGATATTTTTTCACATAATTTTGTAGCAGCGGCGGTTCTGCATTAAAAGCAGTATCTTCTGCTGATCTTAGTAACACCACCGTACCCTAGCTGGTAACATGCTGGAAAACTTCCAGAAAATAGGAACCTTTCTCCCAGATTGTTAGAAAATTTCCTGTGAAGCTTCCAAACACAGTCTCTGTCACCTAAAGAGAAAAAATAATAGTAATAATAATAATAAGAAATTAATTAATAAAGTTTTTTCTTAATATTTGATCCAGAGAAAGCACTTTAAGGGCTTTCAGAAGACAAAGATTTCTGTGCAGCTGATGATTCAATGGAATCAAAATATGCTTTTTTTTTTCCCCCCTTTCTTTCTTTCTTTACAAACATCTGGTAGAAAATGTGCTTTCACAAAATGCTGAAAGGCTCTCCTAAGTCCCACTGAATTTTTCATAATAACTTCTCGAAGTATCTGTGGAGCTTCGGTGACCCAGGGAATTTTAGTGCCAAAAAAATAAAAAGAAAATTTCACACTTTTTATTATTTCCTCGAAAATGGGCCTTATTTTAACAAGCATTCCAAAAAACACCTCTCAAGTTAGCCTCTAGATTGCCCTACTATTTTATAATTTTTTTTTTTTTTTTTTTCAGTAGAGTTCTCAATGACCTTTGGTAAAACCACACTATGTTAAAGGAATCTTTGAGTCTTTGTCAGTGGAATGAAGTACCTGGGGAAGAAGAAGGTCCTCCAAAAAAAAAAAGTGAACTGTGTACCTTTTTATCTTATCTGGACTTTTGTCCTTCCTGATTGTAACGCGGACATTTTTCCAGCTCTCAGTCTGGTTCCCTTGAAAAGTGCCTCCATATGAAGGCTCCTTTGTAAGGTTGCTGCCAAAGTTATTTGATCTCTGCCTTTAGCCATCCCTTTCCTTTCTTGCTTCGAACCACCTGGAGAGAAAAAATGGTCTTTAAAATTAATAGTTATGATTTGTCTTTGTTAATTGTGATGGCATAGGCTTGCAACCCTGGTTCCTTGAATATTACACTAGAAATACTGAGAATTTATTACAAGAGTCCATGTGTTAGGAAAAAAAAACAAAAAAAAAAACAGAAATTCAGCTCAAAGGCCTGGGAGCAGAATAGGTAGGGATATTCATAACAGGCTTATAGGATGCACGGGAAGGAGGATGAAGCCATCTACCCAATATCTTACACTTCTTTATAGCAAAAAGTGCGGGGATTAACAGGGAGAGATGAAAGGCTCGGTACGTGATCAAAACTGCAAGTTAATTGGCATAGCAGGCACTTGTTCAAGTAACTTGCGTGACTGGAATGTTAATGTGGAAGGGTATAACTTGCTCAGAAAGGGTACAGAGGGCAATTAGAGGTAGCCTTTCCTTGCGTTTCTAGGTCATACAACACTTGTTCTGAGGTCCAGAAGGAGAGGGAGATGGGTTAGAAATTTGTGGGTGAAAGTAACAGAAAAAAAACCAACAGCATAGTCACAGCGTGGCAGAGAACGCGAAGGTGTGGAGCAAGGTTCGTGAGCCTTGCCATTAAATGTCAAAGTTCCTAATTCATAAGCCAAGAAGGAAAAACAGAACCAAAGGATTGTAAGTACTCATTATTCAATAAATTCACAGAATCTGAAAGATTTTCTGGGAAACAAGTCTGAGATATCTAATAGATCTGACAGTTCCTTTAAAAAACACGCTAAAGTCAGAAGCCTAAATGTAGAAGCATATTAAGAAACACATATAGCTAAGTCATGAGCATTTCAACAATTTAAAACACAAGGAAAGAGTTTCAGAACTTGGAAATTAAGTCTGATTTAAAAAAAAAAAAAAAAAAAAAAAAAAAAAAGTATAAAGACATTAGGATGAAATAATGAAATAAAAGCACCAAGACAAAGAAATTAAATGCAACTAATGAGAAATATAAACCTTAGCAGAAAAGTATTCAAGAGGTGTTGAAGGGGGCAAGAAGCAAATCAAGGAGAAAACTAGTCCATTTCTCAAACAGAAGAAAATGGTATGATACCAAGAAGCCCAGTGCTTTTTTATTTCCATCTTAATGATAACAGCAAAGCACACGGTTAATTAATGCTAAAGATAAAGAGGTAATAACTGAGATTACAACTGGGAGAGAGAGGAGAAAAATATGAATACCTCGACAGCATTAGATGCATTCAAGTGGTCTGCATGTTGTGAAATCCCGCCTGGATGTTATTTGGACACCCAGCTGTGGCTGCTGTGGCATTATGACTCGTTACTTCTGGGAGTAAATGGAGGGTGGCTGAGGTTCTGGACCACTGAACAGGGGCCAACGAGTGAGAAAGAAGAAACTCAAAAGATCAGTCATCTTAACTTCAGTCCTGGGCCAATTAATTAAACTATTTATGGGCCTCTAAAAGACAACAAAGAGATAAGTAGCAGCCAACATGAATTTGTCAAGAGCAAATCATGTCAAACCAATCTAATTTTCTTCTATGACAGAGTAACTGGCATTGAAGCAGTAGACATCATACATCTTTGACTGCGGTGGGTTTTTGTCACTATGTCATCTAATTTTCGTAGGCAAGGTAAAGAAACAAGGCTACGTGAAACTGCTGCTAAGTGGTAAACTGCTTACAGAGAATGCACTTGGAGAGTAGAGGTATCAGAGTTTCATTATCAAATTAGAGATACGTATCCTACGGGGTTTCACAAGGGTCTTTTCTGGTCCAATGCTATGTAACAGCCTCAGTGATGACTTAGATAACAGAATAGAAAATGTTTCTTGCCTCTGAAGAGATCAGCGAGTGGAGGGCAGATGCAGTCATGTTCAAGGACAGGGTTACAATTCAAAATCTTGTTGAAAAATTAGAAACAAAAATAAATGTGAAAAACCAAGTTAACAGCGAAATTTCACTCACAGGCTGTAGCAATCATTTACACACTGTAAGGACGGATGTGGTACTGCAGAAGGAAATACCAGAGTTGTAGTAAAGCAAAGTCTAACAAGACCCAAAGCCACCAGAACGTTACAGAAAAAGGTAGGCATCATTAAGGGATGTGCATCTGGGAGCATCTTCTGCAAGACTTGCAGGGTTCACTTTCAGCTGTACCCGGTGCCAAAAACGCCTTTGCTGATAGAGGGAGTAAAGAGAAGAGCAGGGGGAATGAGGTCTGGGAGATACCATCTGTGAGGGAATAGTGAAGGAAATGGGTTGTGTTTTCTACACGGAAGAAGACAGAGAGAAGTACACAAGAGATTTAGGAAGCAGCTGTGAAAGAAGAGCAGTGCATTCCCTCCCATGTTTGCCAGTGGACTAAGTTGCAGTCAGGGAGGCACAGATCAGATATTAAGATAATCTTTCTAGCAGTGAGGCTAGAGGAACACTGGAACAGGCAGACTAGGATCAAATCTTCACAAATGGAGTTTTCTGGGACAAAGGCAGACCACAAATGGTGTGCCTAGAAAGGAATCTGCTCTGAGGCGCTGCGTGGAAGGAAGGTAGCCCAGATATTTCCTATGACTTGTTGGACTGAACAACTTTAAAGTGTCATGGGAGAGGTGGGGCTAGTCAATACAATTTGTCTTCAGCTGCTTTTTGGTTTGTTTGTTTGTTTTTTTTTTTATTATTATTATTTGTTTGTTTTTGTGTTTGCTTTTTTTTCCGGTCATTTTTCCTTGGGTTATACTAATATAATCATGAAATATTAGAGTAACCAGAGCAACATACAGGAGCTACTGCAACCCCTTTCCAAAACTGTTACAGCCCATGATGAGTGATGCAAGTTAAAATTTAAGAAGTTGTATACTCATTTTCCCCCATACTGATTCTGAGGTTTTAATAAATTTACCTGAACAAACGCAGCAGTTTTATTTAATCTGGTCATATTAGTCTCATATGAGTGCTGCAGATCTCTACAGCTCCTTCTCATTGACTGTGGTATATGTATTAATGAATAAAAAATTGATGAGCTTTAGGCCTTCTTCCTTGCTTCCTTTCCCCTCTCCCATCAATGACTCAACCAACGAGCTAATAGAAACATTACTGAGAAACAGAAACCTTCAAGTAAGTAATTGCCAGTCTGTTGCAGGGGATAGAAACATATGGATAGGCTGGAGAGCAGTGTGAGGTGCTGAAAAAATATACCCAGGTGGTGGGAATTCACTAAGGGACAGACATGTTTGCTCTTAAGAAATTTAACTTTTAATATTCAGCATTTGTGACACTTCACTGAAGAACAGTGAGAGCCAGTATTAAAATGCATTTAATCGCTGGTGTCCACAAAACAGCATATGACTTAAATTATGTGCGGAGAGCCATAAGCCACAAATATTTAGTCTGTTGCCTTTCTTGAATCAGGTATTAGCTAAAGTTTGTCATCCTGCAAGATTTGTCTGTGAGGAGGGAAACGGATGCGGGAGCTGGCGACTCTGACACAATCCAGTTTATTTACCAAGAGCCGTACACAGGACGAATGGAAAATGAAAAAAAAAAAAAAAAAAAAAAAAAAAAAAAGACTATTTCTTGACTTTTCCTTTGCACTGCTCTGCAAGTATTCCAGACACTGTGTCTAAGGGTGACTCCTTGCATTTAGCTTCCCTACTTTTTTTGCCCACTGCATTCATAGGAGGTTTCTAATTCAATTAATGCCCAGCCTCTGTGTGCCCCTGAGCTCTGAGCGCAGTTGGCACTACAGCAGAGCCTCACCGTGTGCCCGCGTTCTTCCTAGCAGCCTCTGTTGTTTAAACTACCTGGCTGCACCATGGACATCGTCAGCTTCTTTACATTTACACCTCGTGGAAGATGCCCTCAAGCTGACCGTGAAACTGTGTTTAAATGACCCAGTAAATTGTGTGTTAGCCGCATTTGGACATGTCTAAGAACGATTCACAACAATAATAAAAAAAAATGTTGGGAATGACGCGGATTCAGGCAAATATACTGACACCGTTCACCTTGGGCCTGATCCAAAACCCACTGAAGTCAGGGCAAGTATCACCAGTGATGTCAGTGGGCTTTGGATCGGGACCAAGGCTTCTCCAGCCTTTACTCAGATCTTACTCTGGCAATTCTCCCATTGAAGTCAATGAGATTATTTGCTGGTATAATAGAGCTCACTGTCAGGAAGATTTTAATGATATTCAACCTACATTTTCCATGTCTTCATATCACCCCATTACTCCTAGTTATATCTCATTATCTTCTTTTTTCTCAGGGACCCAACCCTAACCTCCTTAGTCAGGCAAAACTCCCACTGACTTCGATTAAGGAAGCAGGAGCTCACTGTGATCTTTACTATCTGGAGGCTGCTGTAGTGCCCCCCATTATGTCATCGTATAGGCAATCCATGCGTGGCATTTTTTCTTGTAAAGGCTGCAGTATTGAGGCTATGGCTTAATACTGAAGAGGAGAGAAAAATGAAAAGATTTGCCAGTATAATTTCAAGACATACAGCAATATGAATTTTTAAATATCATTTGATCTTATAAAAACATTTTATCATCTTTCCATCAGATGTACATCCTCACAGCTATATAAAAATCTGTAGTAAAATTATTGTAAGTAGTTTCTTTGATTAAGAACTCAACATTTGTGGTTTAGAATGGCTTTATAATTTGCTGTGGACAAGATGGATAACATGATACCTCTTTCTCAACGATCATTTATTATGTATAATTTGGCCTTTCTGGATTGTTGGACTGGACCGTGTCCTAAATTACCAGAAGTTAAATACTTCTTATATACGTTAAAAATGATAATTTTCCATAAATTTGTATTAAAAGCTTGGATTTTATTCAGAATTAAGACATCAGATATCTCCAATGCTCTTCATGCAAATAAGTTGTTTCATATATCCAGACAGGTTAAGCTCAGGTAGTTGAAACCCATTAGTCTCTCCTCATGGTCTCAGATGCTCCAGATAAAAGTACCTACCCATAGTGTCACATACTCGTAATCGATCACGGTGGATTTACATGTGTATTCCCTTTGCTATTAGCTATAT
The DNA here is from genome assembly GCF_965140915.1 of Aythya marila. Taxonomy (NCBI): domain Eukaryota; kingdom Metazoa; phylum Chordata; class Aves; order Anseriformes; family Anatidae; genus Aythya; species Aythya marila. Next base: position 80,015,122 of record NC_139080.1, on the reverse strand, counting down.
TCATTTTTTCTTTCAGCAACTCTCCAATGATCACATATACCAAGACGAAAAATGTGAAACATTATTGCATGCTCCGTGTTCATCGCTGTTGTCCTTACTTGCCCTCCCCACGCCAACGTTATGCTGGTGTATGGCAAGTGGAGGTACAGCGCTCGGGTGACCATTCAGAGCTATTTCTTTGATAAGACAAATGCAAACACTCCATTGCTTGTGCAGTTAAGGATTTCTTCAGGAATGTTGCAGTGAAATTTGAGAGGCATTTAGTCACCAGCGGAAGAAGTTCATTTCTGTATTCCAGCCCATCTCTCCTTTTCGGATATGAGGCAGCACAGATAACTAAGGTTTAAAATGTGTGCTAAAGAATGGCTTGAAGAGTGGCATATCTGCATTATCACTTTAAGTTCAAACCAGTTTGCTCTTGAAATGCATCTACTAATTATCCTAACTTACCATTCTTTTGTTTGCATCCTGAAGCATGAAAATTGGACTCCTTTTGAACTAAGCTAAACCAAAGGTCATAGAATGATATAGAAGCACAGAACCACAGAATGGTTTGGGTTGGAAGGGACCATAAAGACCATTTATTTCCAACCCCCTGCCTTGGCTGCCTATTTCAAAGAGACCAGTCCTGTAGAACGTTTTTCCCACTCAGTTTCCTGGTATTCAACATGGTCCCTCCTTGACCACAGACTTAATGGTGCAGCTTTTTCAATAGCACACATTAGACAAAATGTTGGCAGGTAAGAGAAAATGCTCATCCGTGGAGTCCAAACAGCATCCTAGCTTGTACACACGACTTCCAGGCAAGAGAAAGGGGATGAAACTCACCCCTCCAACCTGGATACCCTCTATTAGAAGGGCAATGTGAGCTTTGTTAGATATGGCGTCAGCTCTGATTTGATTAGCATTTAATTATAATGAGTAAAATTAGACACTTTAACCCACAGTGTGCGTATCTGTTATTTACTGTAGCTACACTCTTCAGTGTCATACATTTTAAAATGTCCAGTTAAATTCTGATGTGTTTGAAAGGTGTCTGTTTTTTTTTTAATCAGCATCATGTGAGTACTATTTTTACCTGATATTATATGGGTTTTGCAGAAATATATACGTCGGACTGTCAGCATCTCTTATTTCCAATAACCTTGTTTTCCTCATTAATAACTGACCTAGAGCAATAAGAGCCAACCAAGAATTCAAGCAAGTGAAACAATCCACTCTTCCGGGCCCAGCGCTTTTTGCTGCACTGAGCCTTGACAGTGTAAGCAGCAACATGTCTGCTGGAAACTAATTCCCAGCTCCCCAGACAACAGCTTCTTCCTGCATTTCCTCAGTTTCACCCACTTAGCTACTCTGGCCCTAATACAATAACTTAATCCATGTACACTAAAAACCCTGCTAATATTCTTATATGGAAAATTAGCAAACATATATATGGAGAGATATATATAGAGAGAGAGGGAGAGATATATAGATATATATATAAAGACAAACAGAACACAGATGATAAGCGAGCATGTTTAGCATAACAGATCCCAGTGTCATTATCTCGTATATATACTTCCTGATCCAGACCAGTTTGTAAATCTCAACTCTGAGATTCTATCTAATTAAACAGAAAAGCTATGTTGAAGAAGCCATGCACAAGAGATGTTTGTAATGTAATATAAAAATGGTGTTGGGGATCCTAATACACTGTAATTGACCACGCAGAATTTTTCAGTGAAAAGATAATTTGGTATTAAAATTGTGCAGTGCTTAAATAATGTAATTTTGATAATGGCAGTAAAATAAAATTTCTGTAATGCAAGTGAATCATAAATTTTAACATTTTTTTTTTCTCATTCAAATGAAGTATATAACATGTCTGAATGCTGTAACTATTGTACCTTTAAAAAAGACCTCTGCCATGAACTATTATTAAATATTATTTTATTTAAAATACATAGCAAAAACTGGTGAATTCACAATATAAACACATAGAAGTGCCACATAACATTTATTTGAGAAATAATGAATCCTGTGGGAGCAAGTCAACCTTTTTCCTCCAGACAGTTTTATTACAGATTTTTTTAAAGAGCTGAACCGTAGGAACTCTTTACCCATGTTTAGCTGAAAACTGAAACTGTGATAGGTTTTGACCTTCTGAAGATAAACATTTATTCCCATGGCTGCTCAGGGTTCCTGTGGCTCCTTGCGCTGTACCGGGATTCTGAGTCTAAGGCAGCTAATCTGTTTGGCATCTGAGCGGACAGAAATGTTGCTAACATTAAAAAGTGGCTCTTTGTTTGTGGCATTCACCCCATAAGACCTTTTCGCAGCGAGAAGTAGCGCGGCACCAGCAGTAAGGTACGGCAAAGGATATGTGGACTGCTTGGAATGAGACAGGCCACCCAAGCCAAGCCACGTCTGCCAGCCAGTTCAGTGAGTGTTGTAACACACCACATTCCTGCTTTCTCTTTTTCGGGGCTGCCTCCTGCCCTCCCGCTCGGGAGAGGCACGTGCTTGTTGCCACCAGCAGCCCAGGCCCCGTGGTGCTCAGCCTCGGTGTGATGCTCACAGCTCACGGTGCCTCCTCCTCACGTGCACGACTCTGCACCACGACACCAGGATCCTTGTGTAAGCCCGGGTGAGGGGTAGGGAGACCACAAGTTCATTGTGCCCCCCTTTGATCCGCGTCTTCACGTGGGATCCCTGCGTGGTCGGTCGGTAGGAAGCAGTTCTGCCTCCGCCGTCTACGGCTGCCAAATATGCCATCGGACACTCTCTTCTGTTTTGTCAAATGTATGTTTGAAGTTGAATATATATAATGTTCCCTCATGCTGCTACATTTCATTTGCAAAGACAGGGTTTACATACTGTAAATTCTACTTCTTACCAAAAATACATTATCCTGGAAGCAAACTGAGTCAAGTGTTCTCAATGTGCCTGTAATTTCTTTGCAATTGTGTGAGGTGTGAAATTCACTTGACTGTTCTTAGTGAAAGATCTGAAGGGTGGGAGATAAAAAATTGTTTTACTTCTGCCAAGCAAGCACAGAGAAGTATAGATTATGTATGTCATTTCTGGAAAGAAGATGGAGGAGCTGTGCTTCCAAAAGACATCCTCAGGCTCAGAGAAAAAGGAAAGGACCTAGGACAAATATCTTCTTCTTTTTTTTTTTTTTTTCCTTTTTTTTCCCCCCCTTTTTTTTTTTTTTCTTCTCCCATCATCCATATCATATATAGAAAAAGTAAAGGTTTATTACACGCTAAGATAAGTATTTGAATGATCTAAATTAAAGTTTTAAATAGAAAAAAAATATGCAGAGTGCCCCTGGTACAAACTTGGTATAACAAGAGATTTCTGTAACTTGTGATAGAAACCAGAAACAGCCTTTTTTTTTTTTTTTTTTGGTGTCAGATGAAATATCTTTTTGATTTTTTTTAAGTATATCCAACGTATTTTTTCTTCCTTATTTGAAAATGATGATCCGCTCATAAAAGCGGACATTAAATTTCATGATATGAAATTTACTCATGAATTAAATGATGGACTTGCATGCAAATGCCTGAATTGGTGGAAGCGACTGGGTATTTTGCCTTCTCAGTCATTACCTTAGCATGGCACTAGGAGGCAATCTGCTATTAGAGGTGTCATCCTTCAGACATCAAAGTCCTCGAATATTGCCGTCTTTCAACATCAAATGGTGTTGCTCCTGAGAAGCCTTAGCAATTTATTTTACGTCAAATTCCAGCCTGCATTATTACCATCTCTGTAGCGTCTTCCAGGTCGTTTTAGGAAAATGGTACATTGGTGATCCAGAAAGAGCTTTCTGGGGTTCTGACCGCCCATTTGGTCACCAGTCATGACGCCTTCCAGTGTACCAAATATGTAAGTGAGGTTAAGTGTGGGAATATTTAGACTGCACATCTTAACAGGGCTGTGATGGCCAAATTGCTTGTGTTGACAAGATACGTGCATTTCAAGGTATGCCCAGAAGCAGATCAGCTCAGATAACCATAGCAGGGAAAATTTATGAATCTCTGTGGTAAGGACATCTCCAGGGTAGAATGCAGCTGAAAGGGAGCTGGGATTGAAAACGAACAGTTTTGATTCAGTTACCAATAGGGCAGCTAGGTAGAGCTTAATTAAGCTCTTAATGGCAATGAACAACTAACAGAATAAGTAAAATGTTAATTAGTCAGAAGAAAGAGCATGGACATTCTCAAGCTGGACTCCAGAACAAGTTCATTTTTAATTTTCTTTTGCCTTAGTTTTCATCTGCTTTGCTGTCACAGTTGTTCTGAAAATGAATTGATTAAAGCTTTTGTGCCTCCAAATGTTACGATAACACTGTAGGAAAACCAAAGCAAGGTTAATAGATCTGTTTTCACGGTACAGTTCCAAGGTGTTCCACATTACACATAAGGCTGTAGTCACATATTGAAAACTGAGGTGGAATAAATACCTGGTAGCTTGTAAAACCATTCTGTGAACTAACTTTGCAGCTGTTCTTTCAAAAAGGTAGCATAAGCACATGTCTTTCAAGATAGCTTCAACATGTGTGTAACCAAGGTTTCACCAGCAAGAATCACACCGGTGATTCCTACCTGTTGAGTGCTTGACTTTGCCACCTTGCATCATTTCATTTGTATAAAAGTTCTTTTGTTGTTCTTGGGATCAAATGTATATTTACACGTTTTGTAATTTTATAAAGAACATATCTAGGTGGTTTAGAAAGATTTGATGTCTATCACAGCGGTATTCTGAGGTAGAGCTAGAAACATGTTTTTAGAAATGTTTTCACAAGTGTTTACCAAGACAGAAAACTGAATTGGACTTGGCCATATTCATGCTCCTCTTGCTTACTTTTTGCTAATATTTTAACTAATAGTTTTGCTGTCAGGATAGAAACAACACATTTCAGGCAAATATTTCAAAAAATTCATAGTCTGTATTTTAGTCACAAATGGAAACACTTTCACTAGAAATCTAATTATAAGCTTTACTGTAATGTATGTTTTATTGTGTAATCGTAAAATTAGAAAATATGCCTCTGCACACATGGTTTCACACTTAGGAACTATGAACTGCTGGGTTAAATAGCAACAACCAAGAGGGCACTGGAAATCACCTACTTGAAGCTCAAGAATTCTAGGTACTAAGTAGTTTCAACAATATAATTTAAATTGTTCGACATTTTCATGCCCTCAGCTACTGCCCTTTGCATAAGCCGATCTTAAAGGCTGTGTTATAAGTGTTGGGTTGTGGTGTGATATTGCTAGTTGGATCAAGGGATGCAAGAAAATAGATACTGCAGTTTTCAGAGACAACAGAGAATCTTGACCTGGGATCATGATGTACTTAACAGAGAAAAAGAAAAAAAAAAATCAAATAATTTCAATTTTCAGGTCTGTTTATCTGTGATTCTTTGTCTGTAAATACTCTTACGGGTTTGAAATCTTACAAAGAATTTTGTCTTGCTTTTTAGAACCTCTCCCTTCACCTTTCAGAAAAGAAAGAATAATCGTGTTTGTGTGTGTCTCTAATATAAACATAATTAACATCAGTGGCATATGGAATTAATGCTGCCTGTAAGGAAAGAGCTTCACAATTAAATCATAGATTTGCTGCTGTGCAGTTTGGAGACGTGAGCTTTGCTCACAAGACAATGGGTTTATATGCCATATTCCATAGATTCTCATTACATGTCTTGTGTCAGCAAAATTATATTAGGCAATCTCACTACTTGCATCAGCTCATATTAATATTATTTGTAAGACAAAATGGCCCTTGATGTTATATCCCTACTCATTATCAGAAATCATTTTGCTCTAGAAATGTTAATAATAAAGTTTACATATGATAACATTACTATTTGTTTTAATAATTTCCAATAAAAACAACTACTGTTTTAGTGACTCATTTTATTTTCTTGTATTTCCTGGCAAGTACTGCATGTCTTTTTAAGGAATATAAAAATAAGTTGGCAACAACACAGCTCAGAGGCTGACTCCACGGGCCGTGCTTAGGGGAGGCTGCCACTGAAATCCATGACCTGGACAGGACGTACGGGACCAGGGTGCTGTTTGCAGCTTCCAGTCTCTGCTCCCCTGTACTGAAACACTATAAAACAGCATTAACTGAGACTTAAAATAGAATGGAAATCTGCTAATCATGAAGACAGAGAGAGAGAGAGGGAGAGAGAGAGGAAATAAAAGAGAAAGACTGGAAAAAAAGAGGTGGAATACAGTCAACCCCATCAGTGACCTGCCATGTCAACAACAGCTCATGAAATGGCAGCAGCTTTGGTGCACGGCACCAACACCATCCTAGAAATGCATTACCTAGAAGAGTATCAATCAGCAAGTTTAGATTGCTTATTGAATGGCAAATAAATATTAAGATTGCTTAACACTGGCAAAATTAAAAGTACTCCAAATTCTAATTCAAAACCAAATTTGCTGCATATGCATAACCAAAGCTCTCAGTGAATATAAGGCATGCATATTGCCAGGTCATCCCATTTGTATTTGAAATATCTGAAATTTGAAATAACTGAAGCCTGTTAACAACAAGGAAATCGTGGAAAAGGTAGTCATGCTGGCATATTTTGGGAAAGACAGTAAGTTTTGTTAATAGTTTAATGAAAGAAAATTGTCAACCTCAGTATAAAAATACATTTTTAGTTACCTTATCAAGAGTATTTTAACTAAGAATTTAAATTTCAGACCTTTGTAAATAATTTTTGGCCATTATAACATCCTCGTCATGAAGTTCAGATCTTAATACTAATGTGAAATCTTTTTCCTTCAGTGTTTGTATTTGTTTCATTGCTCTGCTTTGCCTAGCCTTTGGTTTATATTCCCACCTAACCTGGACAAATTCTACAGTCATTTAAATCCATCCAACCCTATCGACCTCAACCATATTCTTATCCTGATTTACAGCCTCATTAGGATTTTAATGATGTAAATGAAAGCAGAATTTGGTCCTAAATCTTCACTCTAAATTAAAGAGTGCATTCACCTCTCAGCGCGGGACGTGGGAGTATGTGCTTCAAACAGAGCATACGCAGCTAAAACTTGGCAGGCAAGGTCTCAGCTAGAGGGTGGGTTTTTTTTAATGTTGAGCTCGCTTCCCTCCTCCGATAAGCAGGCACACATTCCCGTGTATCTTGTAAAATCTCTAACAGTTCTACACATGCATGTACAAGCATAGTGCTGTTTTTACAAGATAGAGAACAATTCTTACTCACATATCTTTCTGATGAGGGAATCAAGTCATCAGCCTAAATGTATTTGGCTTTGCTTCAGTTGCAAGACTCCAGACGGACCGGGCGCTTGCCAGCTGTTGGTGCTCTCCTGGCGTAGCTGTAGCAGGGCCATGGATCGGTCCCTCCTGCAGCGCAGTTCCTGTCCCAAAACTCTCCAGTTAGGATGGCAGTGGACGAGAAAGGGCCATCTTAGTTTTCTGGTGACGTAGAAAACCCAACCTCAAAGCCTGATCACAGAAGGCAAAAGAAAAATTCTCATTGACTTCAGTGGCCTGAATCGGTTCCTGAAAAATACCGGGTATTGACTTCAGGATCCTCTACAAATTTAAGCCAGAAAACCTCTGCTACTTACAATGCACCATATAATAAACAGAAACTATGGAGGGCTTAATACTTACTTTAGGCAAACTTCATTGTGTATAAATGCATTTTACAGCACAACATCTCTGTAGATAAGGGCACTCTTGCTCTACCCTTATGCTCTTTGTACCTGGGATGTACGTGCAACTCCTAGCAGGGACCCACATTACCTGAAATTGTTCTCCTCTGGCCCTCAGGACTGCAACTATTCCAGGAGATGGCATTTGTCAGCATTAGCTCCAGAAAAGCTATTCCCATGTAGTCTTCCCTTAAAAATTTCAGAAGAGCATGTCTGGAATTCATTCAGCCATTTCCGTCTTAATGCCCATAAACTCTGAACACATAAATTACATGGCATTCGTGGAGAAGGGTGGTGTGCCCACTCACACTAGCACCACGTTTTGGAGGTGCTCGGCCCTGGATGCAGATTCACAACCCCCAGCAAGATCAATAGCACAAACTCAGGCTGCGTGTGGCAGGGGAGTCTTTGAATGCTTCGGATCACGGAATCAGAGAATCATTTAGGTTGGAAAAGACCCATAAGATCATCGAGTCCAACCATCAGCCTGGCACCACCAAGTCCACCACTAAGCCACGTCCTGGCATGCCATGTCCATTTGTGCACAGAAGGAAGCAGTTTGGAATTTCTTGCTCATATTTCTTCCGGGCCGCTTGATTTCAAGTTTATTTTAAAGCACAATGAAGGTTGATTACTTCTAGTAATAGGTGAAGTGCTGCGGAGTCAAGAAGCAGACGAATTTTAAAAGATCTTATGTAACTCTAGTGATATTTTTAAGCCTACTAATTGGCAGGTGCTTCTCACAAATAAGGAGGAGGTGACTTTCTGAAAATATATCTGCCCCTTGAGTGCAGCACGGCTCACTTCATCGCTTTTATCACCAACTGGGATTCAACACCTGTAAAAATGAAGAAGGTAGCACTCATTTTTAGAAAGCAGTAATCAAGAGGAAGCTTTCCTCCCCAGCACAAGGTGAAGGTGTGAGGAGAGAAGAAGACAACCTGATCAAGGCCACCCAGCTCGGCCCGCAGCTGCCAGTGGCCAGCAGCCAGCTCTGGTGGGCAGCATCGCGGGGCGGTGGGTCGCGATACCCCACCGAGCCAGGCAGCTCGTGGAGGGGCGAGGACAAGCACGGTGCTTGGCAGCAGTGCTGTCGGTAGCCAGCTTGTTTGCGCTCTCTCTTTTCCACTTGACGCAGCCACCCCCAGCACCCAGCAGAGAGAAAGGCTGGGAGCGTGCCCCATGCAGGCAGCCCAGGAGGGAGGGTCCGATGCCGTCCGCCTCGCCTGGAGGGTGGCAGACGGGGCATTTGGCTCCCAGCGCTTACACATTAACGTGCAGAAACCTGTCTACGTGCTTTTTCTTTCTTTCTTTCTTTCTTTCTTTTTTTTTTTTTTTTTTTTTTTTTTCCTGGATATCTTAATTCTGCTGATGCAAAGTGCGAGTGAAATTACAGGTGCCAGTTTGCAATGCAGAGCGCTGATAAACAACTTGCCATTTTGCAGTGGCTGGTCACATCTGGAGCCTTTTGGGATGCAAAAGTACTGGAGGATTATTGCAAAACTTGAAGACAGTTATGTTACCATAACTTTTGTTTTTAGCCTAAATTCGTAGACTTACTTTCTTTCTTTTGGATTATTTTACTGGTTATGCTATACTTACTTAGCTAACCAGCTAACTCAGCAGCAAAACAGAAAGAGAGCCAGTCCTGAAGCTCTTGTCAGAAAACTTTTTTAGTTTGACCTTAGACTGAGACAGGCTGGTATAAAACCATGGATCAGTGGATTGTGTTTCATTAATTTCGGCATATTTTAGAACTCCACAACCTACAGCCCCCACCCCTGACATAACTATGCTGTTGTGCAATGCCCAGCACCATTGTACAGCGTTGGAAAAAAAACAAAGAGCAACAACAAAAAAAGCACGCGCGCGCGCGCACACACACACAAGTGTGATGAATTTGAATTCATCTTTTTCCTCCTTGAAGTCCTCATACTACTTCTGTAGCACAGCGAGATCAACAGACAAACGTAAAGAGACAGACAGATGGATCCACGGCACACACTGCGAAGGCTGTGGCAGTAAGAGCCCCTTGCTCTTGCATTTTGTTATGTTTGTAGCTCTTCCTGCACAGAGCACGCTGGCATAACGCTCAGCTGCGTCCTGCCGCAGTCCTTTACCGTTGTGAAAGCCCCCAGCCACTCTCTCTTGAAAATCCACGCTGAAATTCGAGGGGCTGCTAGGAGATAAATATTTGTTTATAATATTATTAGTCATTTCTATTTGCTATCACATGCGTGGAGACACAAAGGGGCTTGAGGAAGGTTTGATTCTTCACGTTTCTGGTACACAGCAGCGTGTGGAAACCCTCACGCAATTTCCATCAGGTCACTGTAGTAATAATTATGCATGTATGCAGTTAATGTTCCCTGACTGCTTCTGATCCGCTACGTCTGCTCCCGCTCGGCGCTCTCCTGTAGAGATCACACGGTCTGAAGGCAACACGCGGCAGGCTGCTCGGACCTCGGCACCCCAGCAGGTTCACAAGCCCTGCTCCAAACCCATGCAGAATGGGAAATGAAATGCTAATTCGCACCCACCCCCCACCCCTTAACATCTCATATATTTTTGTTGTGTTAGAAATATCTGAAATGGCTTTGATGTCTTTTCTGTGATTATCCACAATTTCCTGTTATGTAAGGTATCTCTCGGGAGACTTGATAGTCAAGAGTAAGTTGCACTGGGAATTATAACTAAGGTCTGGCCCAGCCTTGTTTTTTAGCTCACTGAGCATTACTGGTGTGTAGAGCACTGTATTTTTCCTATACTCTTTAGTCTGTTTATATAAAATATTCACTCTGAAACTGAGAATGCTCCAAATTTATCCTCTTGTGGCACACGTGATCATTCATGAGAATCGAGTTAAATATAGGGTGGGATTTTTTTAATTTTTTTTTTGCTTCAGAGAAGATATCGTCAAGTTGGGTCTGGCTTTTTTCCCCCTTCCTTATGAAGGTCAGTGGTCATTTAGGACAGTTTTCTATCACGCATTTCAAATGCTAAGGCGGTGCTTGCTGCAGGATACACGCGATAACTTGTCAGTGAGTCTCAGCTCGTTCTTCAACCCATTCTGCCCGTGTGGTGCAGAGAATTTTCATGGAAGCATTTCAGGGAAGAAATTTTGTGGTTTCATGGAAGTCCCAGCCTGGCTATGGTGAGCCACAGGACAAGCCACCTTTTGTCCCGTGACAATGCAATGCACACTACTTTGATCACCTCCAGAGGTATTTGGTTGCATATTGATAGCTGTGGGAAGAGAAATCTGACAGTTTTTCCCCTTTGCCACGTGTGCCAGATGCTGGTGTTGCCTTTGGTGGTGTTTGTGGGATGAACAGCTTGTAGGATACACAACCAAAGTCAGACACACATCTTGGAGCTCCCTGGCCTTGCCACTCTCCCATCCAAGCATACGATCACCCTTCTTTCGTGCATTTATTGCAGCATGTCGTACCTCAGCTCCATTCCTGACAGTGTCCTTGACCTTCAGCGTTTTCCTCCTAGTGCTCTCTTATAGCTGCTGCATTCAGAGTCTGTTCTGCTCCTAGTTTCCTCCTCAGCTCCTCCAGCACAGCACAGCACAGCTTTGCACAAAGAGTATATGGGTGTGTTTAGAAATGCAAGTGTGTGTAAAGAAGTACCAGTATACACAGGATTTTTTTCATTATTTTCTGTACCTGAGGTTGCCCTTTTTGCCCTTTTTGACATTTTCTGTGAGCAAAACATCATGAGATGTCTTCATTGTCCTGTGGCTCAATGCAGAAATAACTATGGCCTTAAAATTCTGCCATTAAAATATTTTAAGAGATATTTAAACCTTTAAATTTGCCAAATGCATTCAGGTTTTGCTAACCGAGCCATCTAACAACATGCAGATTTCCTCTGCGATTTTTGCCCTACCGATCTGCAGAGAGCAGGGCCCCCACGACCCTCCTCTTTTCAGTGCTCTCCTTTTCTATGCACCCGCACTTCTGCTCCCCAAGGGAAGCAAAGAAACTTTCCACATTCGGTTGAAACATACCAAAAGCCTGGTGCTTTTCACGAAGACGTGCATGCCATCTCCATGCAGACTGGGATACTGGGATATTGTAACCTAGCTGAAAGCACAGCACCCAAGGACCTTGAAAAGGAAAATGACATCAAGAACTATGGACGGACTTAAGGAAAAAATTAAAGTAAAAGGCCACTGTTTGACAAAGGCTACTGTTTGACTCCAGGACTGGGTGCCTATCTGCTCCACTTGACCCTCAAGTCTTGCCTGAGCGTCAGCTGCAGTACTTCCACTACACTGGTAAATGATATAGTGACTATGGTTAAAAGGAGAGGGATACAAGGGTTAATGAGCTGTTGGCATTTCTCCTCTGCCTTGTGGTCTGCTAAGTGCACAAAATAACCTCATGCCAAATCCAGCGCATTTGGGAGTTCTTATCAGAAAGGATCTAAACTTGGGCACAGAAGGCTTATGGTGAAGTGGGCATCCCTCTGAAAAGATGTCATTTCAAAGAAATCACTGACGCTGAGATGAGTTGTGCCAGGAAAAAAAAAAAAAAAAAAAAAGTCCCTGTGGCTTTCCAGCTCTATCCTCAGAGGGGAGTCTGGGACATGCTCTAAACCCAGTGGTGCTGAGAGAGGGGCCCCTGGCAGGCGGCCAGGTGGCTGGATGTTGGGGGGCAGAAAATTCAGGAATTTGGGGACTTTGAGCCATCCACACAGAACTGCTCTTCCCTCTGGTCCTCCTGGCTGTCTATGAGAGCAAACGGAGAGACACGTGGCTTGCAGAGTGCAGGGGAGCTTCAGGCAGGAGACGTCAGACCCAGCCACATCGTGCCCAACAAGCTGTTGAGCATCAGGGTGTGAGCTGAAGGCTGCTGGAGACCCCCCATGTTCTGCTCAGCACTTCAGCTCCAGCCACATCCCTCGTTGGGTACCCACAGGCATCCTTTACTGAATCTGGCCCATGTCAGATGCATCAAATTATTCTGAAGAATTTCGGTCCTGTGCAATTAGTATTGATACTGTGATAACTCAGGCAGCATCAAGGCTTCATTGAGCAAGGCTCTTCCAGACAATGAAAGTCTCTGATCCATAAAACAGACAAGGCTTTAGCAGAAATACAATGGATGAAGCTGGAAACAGCAACAACAAAAAGAAAGCTGCAGCAAGAGCCCAGAAGATTTGTCCACACTGAAGGGCTGAGAGTCATATGGCATGAACGAGGGGATGAGAGAAGGTGGCTCTGCTTGGCCTCACAGAGCACCAACTGTTATTACAATCACTATCAAAGTTAGAGGAAATTGCATCCACTTTACTGTTGAAAAGTACAAAATGTACAAAGCTTTCCTAGCATCCATAAACAGTTGAATATATTAGAAAATAGAGGACACAAGGCTTGCTGTTGTTCTTCAATCTCAACTCATATTGCTTCCAGTGGCCATTTAACCTCGATAAAGACAGAAAGATCCAGGCCCAATGTTTTTAATTACAAGTGGCATTTCCAAGCCTTCTGTGGTCTGCGTCTAATCCAAAAAAGTGACTTCATTTTGGACTCTGGCACTATGGATGCTCTGTGCAAAAGGCAGACTGCAAACTAGTTTCCATCCTGCTTTAATAATAGATTCACAATCCAAAAAGGAACTTTAAACAGTTTATTTTAATATTCAGGCTTAAAGCTTTCCTTCTGTAAGGGGGTATATAACCCAGCAGTAAAACAATGTCTTTGAAAGCTGACTTAAAAGGTCTTAGGAAAGTGGTGGATTGTTAGATTCAGGCTCTCAGCAGTTAAAAAACAGTTGAACAGAGAGAAACAAATTGGCAGCTCGTGTGACCAAATCTGCCCCAACTCAGTGATGGGCTCAACCTCCTCTACGCAGGCAAAATGTTCAGGATGCCCTGATGCAGAAACAAACGCTTGCTGCACTGTGAGGCCAGCGTGGAAAAGGTTTCTGTGGAGCGAGGCACGAAGCGAGCCCTTCTGCACCTGCAGAGCAACGAGAGAAAAGGCGTGCAGAACAAATAGGATGGGAGGGACAGTGTGAGAGAGTCAGAAAGAAAAAACTGCAGTGAACACTAGGATCTGTTTTCTGCATGGCCAATAGCCAGAGGAAATATTTTTCTAATGGGTGGATAAGGGCTTGTCTTCTGCTGAGGTGTGACCAAGCCCCACTGAGGCTCCTGTGAGCTTTCAAGGAATTGGCAGTGGCCAGGGGAATCCACATGGAAAAACAAATAAACAAACAAACAGTTTTTATCCCAATTAGACGTGAAAGTCCTGTTGGATGAGCTATTTACCATTTCCTTTGAGAACGTTGTAGACCCAGTGTTTTCACTGTTTGGGGTTGAACTGCATTTCAGCTACGTACTTCTTTTAGTGACTTCATCCCAGCCTGTATCGTGACACCACTCTCCCCACTGTCAGACGTTCGGCATTAAATCCCAAGGCTCCATCCTTGCCTGAGGAAGCTCCTACAGGAGGGAGTTAGCAGCAGTATCCCCAAGCTCAGTGGTTATGGCACTGCCATTTATATTTGTGTCCTTTTGGCCTCTGGGCGCTGGTACCTCGCCTAACCTCCAGGGCCACCTTTTAGACAGCCTATTTATGTTGTGTGTATATATAAGCATGTGTGTATATATACATATATATGTACACATAAATTCTATCACATCAGCACCTGGACATCGTGCTTTGCTCTTGCCTAAAACCACCTCTCTTTGTCAGTGTTTTCTCTCAGGGTGACGCCTTCAGAACTGAGCGCGAGATGACAGCAGAGCGTGTTGTACAATAGCCCAAGTCTCTCTTTCCCTTGACACAGGAAAACAAATCAGCCTGGAGACAGTCTGGGTCCTTTAAAGATCTGTCTCCTTTGCTTCAGCTGGCTCTCAGCTACCCTCTGTGGGGCTCTTACCCCTCAGCTGGGCAGCCTTGCCCGGCAGAAGGCCGCAGAAGGCCTCATGGCCTCTGGGAGGACCAAGCAAGATGTCCTCAGAGCACTGAGGCCATGGCCACAGGGAGCCTTGCGTTGCTGTCCCCCTTCATTACGCCTGAGCTCCTTGTCCCGTGTGGCTTTTCGCTACTCGTGGCCGACCTGAATTAATTTTTCAAGTTGGATTTCATGAGGCGGTATCAAATGCTTTCCTGAAATTCGGATATATTACATCTACTGCCTTCCCATCATCGGCTAATTTTCTAATTCCATCAAAAATGCAATCAGGTTTGTCTGGCAAGGCTTATTCTTTATAAACCCCATGATTCAATTTACCTACCAGTGAAGGATGAAGGGCTGAGTCAACCTTTGCAAGCTTAATCAAACTCATCCAAACCTCTGCGCTCAACAGATTGAACTGGCAGTTTTGCAGGAAGAAGCTTGCTCTCAGCATTTGCCTTACTTTTGTGGTTTCTAATGGGATGGAAATACTGGAAGAAAAAGCTTTGGCACTGCATTTCAGTACTTTGCTGCTCAAAAATAGGGAAAAACACAGAAAATATGTTTCTTTTAAAGTAGACTAACTGTTTCAGATTGTAAAACAGGGTTCTGGAAGATGAAAAATATTGTTAGGTGATAGTTTAGGTCCAACTCTACTCTTACCTAGTAGTTCCCATTTCCCTAGCTGAACTTGCCAGAGAACAAACAAACAGAAATAAACAAAAACAGATAAAGATCATTGACAGTGTGGGTTGGATTTTGGCTTCTGAGGTTCCGCTGGCACATGCGGGATGATCCAGAGCCCCAGCCTGGCAGGCAGTTGACAGACATGCAACTGTATGGCAGATGGACAGCCCCTGCTATTTAAGACTCCTAAATACGCACAGCATCTGATGAACTTTGAGATTGTGTTTGGTGTGATTCTCCCCACTTCAGAAAACAAACAAACAAAAACCCTCAGATCTTCCTTTCTGAAGATTTATAATGTTTATTTTCCTGGACAATTGCTTTACCCTATCAAAAACCTTACCCTTTCATTTGCTTTCCATCTTTGTTTGCATTCTTTGTTTTGATATTTGTTTGCTTTTATCTCCTTGGGTTTGAAAGGGCTCTCCTCCTTGTGCTCAGAGTACATACAGCTCAGAGGAGGGAACCTGTGGGACGTGCAGGGCACTTGGACACTAAACCCAAGGTACAAGAAAGGTTAGTTCTACAGACAAAATTATTTCTATAGACTGATTCTATACTGTTGAATATAATAGCGGGGAAGAAATCAAAACTGAACTAGAAAGAGAATCGAAGACAGCGAATATGCTGTGTGTTACTGGGTGGCATAGGAGTTACCTTGGAAATGAAAAAAAAAAAAAAAAGGAAAAAACAGCCTGGCTGTTTTTTTGAATATCTCTTCTTCCCTTCTTTAAATATTGTCTAAATCACCTCCACTTAGCACTCAGGCTGTCCAAAGGCATAAGGCTGACACAGGCATGAGGGGCACTTTCTCGTTTGCCCCCGACTCCTGCTCTGCACCCACTTTGGGTCTACACAGCCCATGAAGACACATCCCACCCACCACCACAGCCCAATGGGGATGGCAGAGCAGGCAGCCCGGCCACAGATCCCACTGGGAAAGCTGCAGTGGGAAGAAGACCTCAGCTCACAGCCCACTCCTCTCATGCTTCAGTGCTCAATGGCTCTTTCCCCCGCTCAGTTCTGAGCGGTGATGAGATGGCCTCTTATATGCGATCAAGTAATTCTTCAATGCCTTGGAGAGCCATTGTGTCTGTACCCAGATATGCAGGCGGTCCTTCTTTGGAAAAACTGGGAAGTAATTGTATAATCATTTCTATGGTGACAAAGAACAAGAACATAACTTCAAGACATTTAGAATAATAATGTGCCTAAGCAAGTGCATATTTTAAAATGTGTTGCTTGTGTATGGAAAGGTCCTGAGCAACTTCTGGCAGTCAGGAGAGACAGTCTACCATAAACCTCCTCACAGCAGGCAGCTACTCGGTCTGAAAATTAATTTCAAGAAACATGACTGACCACCGTGCAATTTTAGCAGTAGGTTTTTGCTGAACCTTTTGTGGTAAACAATGTTGTTAGCTGAGGACACAGTGACTGGACTTCAGAATTAACAGCCAGGCCTACAGGCAAGAACAGAGGTACCGCAGTGCCCACCGTGTGCTAGAGCATCCTTCATTATGAGGCAAACTCACCCCTGAATGCTCACACCACCTCCAGCACCTGGAAAGGCCAAACAGGTTAGATGCAATACCCACTTAGGTTTATTCGCTTGCTAACTGCTTCTGAAAACATTACTTCCTAAAATATTTCAAATAAAAAACTGTAAAAAAAAAATGGGCTTAAAAGACGTCCTTCAAAAGATATGAGTAAGCACTGAACAAAATGCTTTTTACTAACTTGAGCCTGATGTAAGACTTCCTTGGGAAGTACAGTCCTCTGAATCCAGATTCAAACTGCAAGACGAGAGCAAAGATACATATTCAGGGAAAGATGCACCAGAATATTCTTAACAGAACAGGAAAGACTGGAATGAATCTTTCCTTTTCTGAGTGTTCTACATGACCCTCCACAAACTTACTTTTTGCACAACTCTTAACAGAGAAGTATCATCAAGAAATATTTAAATAGCTTCAGAAGACTTGGTGAATTCTGTGAAATGTGCTGACTATTCCTGTGTTTTGCTTTAGCCTGGTCATTTTTAGCTCCTCAAGCCTTCACATATTTGGCTTCTAATGTACACTTAAACAGTGAATATAGAGTATATTTTAAATTTAATATGCTTTTCATTATCTAAGTCATCTTCTGTGTTTCAGATAGCTTGGACAATGTCACTAAACTTGTCAGATTCCCCTTCTGCTTCTCATAAACTAACACAATACTGTTGAGTTAGGCTTTGTACTCCTGCAGAGAAATATCCAAATTCTTCCAAAAGATTGTTTACATTGACATCAGAGACGATGGAAAACAAATTACGACATTTGTATTTGTGTTAGGAGCCAGATATGCTGCCAGAACCGCGGAAATCAGTGGCAACGCTCCTATTGGATGCTAGCATTTATAAATCCATTATTTATTTTTAAGCAGACCTAATTTGGGAACCTTGAAATAGTTTATTAGTTCCCTACTGTTTTGACTTCCATCTGCCCAAGTACTTCTTGAATGAGAAGGAGATTGTTGGGTAACAGCTGTTGGAGATATATATGTGTGGTAGGTTCACTGGAAGGGTGTAAGGGAAAGATTCTCTTCATAGTTCCCCTCTTGTCCTTCCAAAACTTGGTTTATCTCCTTACTTCTTAGCAGCAATGCCTTGTCCTACACCATGATCCTTCCTGGTTTCAGTGAGAAACTCGGTCACGAATAGACCGCATGATCAGAGCTGCTACACTTGAATTTAAAATGCATTGTGTCCCTAGACATTGCAAGCACCCATGGAGGTGAAACAGGATTCATAAAACAAACAAACAAACAAACAAACAAACAAAAAAAAAACAGTGGAAGAAAGTCTCAGTGAAAAAACAAAACAAAACAAAACAAAACAAAAAAACAACCTGTATTTCTTAGAATTGATAGAATTGATTTTAAAGAATTAGTATGCAGGGAGAAAGAGAAATATAATCTAAAATGGAGTCTACGGTTGTGTGTTTCTTAGCTAGATTATTTTTTTCATTTCCATTAACATTAAAGTTACTGACAAAATACTGACAGGTTTTTAAAAAAGGAATATGTTTGTCAGTATCAAATATATTCAAACTGCAGTATCAAACCTAGAATGATTCTCATAAGCAGCCACCAAATGATGGTGGAAAATGGAGTATTTGGGAAGTCTGATCAAGTACCTACTCCTGCCTCCACTTCAGGCAATGAGAAATCAGGGCCAAACTCTGTAAGTATTGTAGTCTCTCTCTCCTCCAACCAAACCAAACCAAACCAAACCAAACCAAACCAAACCAAACCAGCAAAAAGGGTCCATGAGAAAGCTAGCACATGGGAATGAAATGCCTCCCCAATTCCTTAGTATTCTGGCCAACCGGATATATTTTTCTAGTGAAACTTTTTCTTCCCAATTTCACATACAACATTTTTTGTTTTCTAAGGTGGGGACACTTCAGGGTTACAAGAAATTTCAGTACATTGAGCAGAGAATTCCTAAAATCTGAGATATGACCTGGAGTCTTGTCAAGAATAGATAAAATAAAGTAGCATTTAAGAACAACCAATAAATGTCTCGCTAGTCTGGTATGAGCTTGTGGAACTCGGCACACTGGAAAAGACTCAATATTGGGGCTAACTGAAAATGGCATTAGGAGAACGAGCTATGCAGGGAAATTAAAATGGTCTCTTTCAAAAATGATTCAGGATAGGACAGACATACCAGCTTCAGGATTGCTACAGGGGTTTTCTACTGGGCAAAGAGAGTAATAAGAAACTGAAAAACTTTTGGCATTTCAACTTTATTGAAAAAGGGTACAAAGGAACCACCTCTGGATATTGTAAAACTCACAAATAAATTCTTTACAGCTGCACAAGGAAAGATAACAATGAGAGCCCAATATTTCATTCCTAGCACAGTAAAAAATCCTATTATAGCCAATGCAGTTATGGGTGCACCAGCTGTATTCTGGGAATTCTATATAACTTCTGTCTGCTTCTGAACCAAAACCCCTGAGGCCAGCCTGTGAAATTAAAAAGTCCTCCTCTTTCATATACATGTACATGCCCCTCCGCATCTCTGTTCGTTCACCAATGTCTACAATTAAGTAAATTGTCTTAATCAGACACGATGCCCTTCCAGGCCCAGGAGGAGCTTCTCAAGTACTGTTTTCTGACCCTGCACACTTCTTTAATACCCACAGTCATATAGAAAAAATGCACCTCTTTCTTCATTACTAAAATCTATACCACAGGATGCTCTAGGCAGGCAAATCTCATGCTGCCTGAGGTTTGGGGCCATGTAAGCTCTGGAGAGACAAGTGTCCATCTCTGTTTAGTTGGAAGAGCGGGTGTTTTGTTTTTTTGTTTTTGTTTTTGTTTTTGTTTTTTTTAAGTGCACAAGACAATTAAAAGAAGGGGAGTCGGGGGAAGGACATGAAAGAAATTAAAACATTTCGGCTTCTCAAGTGTGCTTTTGAACTTTTGAATCACCAGGGGGAAAGGGCTACCACAGGGGCCAGGTAAGCATCATGAAGCTGAGCTGTAAATTTTGACATTGGGTATTAAAATATATATATAAAATACCACACTTCACCTTAGCTTTCAGGCTTCTTACCCATATAACCCAGGAAAGTGAGATGCTAGCCAGACCATCAGCAGTAAATATGTGGAGAACTCAACAGGAGGAGAAAGAGATGAAACAGATGGGAGGAGTCGCTGCTCCTCAGGCACCCCGAAGGCATCTCTGTTCCCTTGCCCAGCACTTCCTTTTGTAACCTTCCCGGCTCCAGCTGCTCAGGCCAGGGCTTGATTCTCCTCACAGACCCACAGTGCTGTCCTGCATTGGACAGAAAGCCCACCCCGGGGGAAAGCAAATGGTTTCAAGCATGAGAACTCATCTGCCCACACGAGCAAATCTCGCCGGGGCCAAAACAAGAGGTCAGGAGAGCTCACTCAGTCCAGCTCCCTAAATACCGCCACCAGACATGCAAAGCGTAATTCAAGAGAACAGCAGAAAAGTAAACAGCAAAGGTTTTTATTCAAATGTGCTATTTATATCCAGAAGGGGAGAAACAGGAAACCTTTTGGAGCTCTCAGTTCAGCCCAGTCCCATGACTTCTGCAGGGTCCCCACAGGCTCTCACATCCCTTTGCGTGCAAAGAGACCAGCAAGACTTGACTTTGTGTCTGCCTCAGACCTAGGAGTCCTTGGAGACGCTGCTCTGGGACTGTCCTTTCTCATCCATCACACTGGATTTCTCGCAGATGGCTTAAATGACAAAGTATATGGATAAACGTCCTTTAATCTACAAAAATGTGACGTTAAACTTTGACGATTAGCTTCACACAGCTCAGCTTGTTTGAAGTCGAAGGCAGAATGGATTGAGAGGCGAATGGCAGTGGAAGGTGCATTGTCCAGACATCTTCCTAGATATGTCATGAAATGGTGGAAGTTAACGGCGTCTTTAAAGACACCCATGCCGTACAGACAGCATAGGTGTAGATATATAACACATTTTTGAAACCGTGCAACTATTCATTTCTATTAAAGTTCAAGCATTTGTGCCTAATTGTTTTCAATAAGTGTTTAATATTTTTCCTCTCTGAGAAGCCAGAGTGATTATTTCCATACCTCCCCCTGACATGGTGATGGTACAACGTTCTGTAAAGAAAGCCTGCAGATTGATTTAGATTCTTAGATGGATAAATAAGGATTTAGTTTCTTAGATGGATAAATAAGTGCAGATACATCAGTGAATGGGATGTTCCTATCTTGAATATTCATGTGTTTCTGTCCTCACTGAAGTCACTAACAGGATTCTGACAAAATGTCAACTCTTACTTTGTAGTTTGTCCTGGATTTCCACGAAGGTGATCTTCGGATGGGGACTTTAGAGAAGAAAATGGTGTAGCAGAAGTGCAGAGTGGAAAGGGAAGAGAAAGGAGATGGAGAGTTTGTTCTTTCCGTTAATATTAAACTGTCCATTTCCCAGCTGCAGGCTCATGAAAGGAGACTTCTTGGTGATTACCTAGTAATTCAAACCTTACAAACCCACCTCAGAACACACAAAGACAAGGTAAAAAAAAAAAGATTTTTTTATTGCAGTTTCATGAAACCTGATCCACAGCAGAGCTCGAAGAATTCACTAAGCTTTTGAACACATATGCAGACTGGTATCAATTTCTTTTTTTATTTCTTCCTTGCCAGATGAACAATATATATGAACAATATCACCTCTGTGTGTGTGTGTGTGTGTGTGTGTGTGTGTAAACATGAGTAGCTTTTATAAATGCAAATGCCAACGAATACAAGTAATAGTCTGGTTTCTATAAAAGGCTCTGTCTCGCAAAACAATCTGCTGCACAAAACCAAAACAAACCTCGAAAATGATTTTCACGTGTTAACATTACAGAGCACAGTTGCCTTTTACCTGTTTACCTATTAAAGCTAGGAAGCGAGAAATATTCAGTCGAAGACGAACCAAAGGAGCGCATTACCTTCACAATCCCTCTGTGCTGTTATCACAGAAGATATCTGGAGTCCAAGGGTTCCCCTCCTCAGTGCTGTGACATTGCCTATACCCAGTTATAACTCTGCCTTACCCTTCCGTGCCTTTAGAGAGACCAGAATGAATTGCTTATAATTTGGTTCCTCTGGTGTAATTGTGCCTGTAACACACAGCTGTAACAGGGGCTGAATTTGCTATTGTTCTGCATATCTCCCAATTACCCGTGAAAAGCCCAAAATACCAACAAAGTAAATTCTGAAGTGCATATTACCTGAAACTCAGAAATGAAAAAAATGTTTCGACTGCTTTTGGTTCAATGAAAGACTGTGTGAAAAATAAACATTATCTTTCTGGATTCCATATACCATCGAGCGCTTTAACTCAATTTTCCATGTTATTTTGATGGACTTTTGAGTAGGTTTCAGGGACCGTATTCCCATAATGTTCATTTATGAATCCGTGACCTCTTGAAAGGTGAAGAGAAACAAAACATGCATAAGTACAAATGAATGAATAACACGCTAGTTTTATTTCTTACTTTAAACACCGCTATCGGTGAGCTGTTAAACTATCAGTCAGATCTAGTATAGCTTTGATTTGGTACATGCCAATGCTTTCAGTCTTCACCACCACCCTCTCCCTGGGCCCCAGGTCCAAAACGGAGTGAAATTTTAGCAGTTTTCAGCATATCTACCCCTAACTCAACATGAAAACCTTGAATAGTTCATAAAAAGTAGAAGAAGGAAGTGCTCAAATGTTGGTGTGGAAAGCAAATGAATTAATAATACTCAGCTACCAGAGTCCACCTGCATGTTTTGTGCTTCTTAAGAAGACCATGGACAACAACATTATCTCCTAAGATTTTGGGGATCCAGAGGATTCAGCTCCTTTGAATATTAAGCCCATAATACAGTCTGAAATGATTTTCATCTTCGCTGGGTCACACAGGTCAAAAAAAGCAGAAACATTCCTCAAAACTGCCATACGCTTGAATGCGCTGATGGGCATGGCTAACTGGGACGCCACTGGGATGATATTGAATTCACCATTATGTGCCCAGTAAACTCATGGAGAGAAAACCATTTTATCCAAGTGCGAGCATCTAATGTAAAGAGCTATCCAGAGAATAGAACATCACATGTATTTGTTTTATAAAACTGTGCAAAGGTTTGCCAAAGCTGTCAGAGTGTGATAGCTTTGGCCATTTATTTCCCCACATCTCTACTGTGAGTGTTACTGCTTGCTTTGGAATATTTTTTTATGAACAGAGATTAATAAAAGTAAAAATCCTGAGTATTCTGAAGAGGTTATTTGTCCTAGTCATGATTAATTGCTGGCTAAGGCCAAACTTTTTTTTTTTTTTTTTTTCCTGCTGATACACCTGTGCAACTCCAGGCTTAAAGTCCAGGATACTCAGCCTCATCGATTAAGGCTCACAAAAATGCATTTTGACTACTCCTAAAATGCAAAGAAACAAATGTGTTAAATAAGACCATTGAAGTCAACAGCAGTCTGCATACGTCAAACCAACTCAGTAATTATCAGCAACTCCACACTGGGCTCATCCTTTTCTTGTAACATACTGCTGAGTTAGGTGACCCTGAAAACAAAAGCAACTTTTATTTAATTCTACGTTTTCAGCACAGCACTAAATGCTAAAAGTGGGAGCTGAGGCGGTGTAGCAGAGAAGCCCTTACAAACAGTTCCTTGCACCCGCATCATGCAGAGATAGGTCTGCCCATACAGCGCTCTGTGTAGGACTGGGGTCCCAGTCAGCCTCACATCTATCTGATGAAGGACCTGTTTTTGAGATGTTTTCTTCTACTTTTTGGCACAGGCATTGCATGAGCTCACATTCCTGATGTGATACATCACTGAACCACTGATGGTGACTTTCAGCAGTTCTTCAAAGTCAGTAACTGAGGCTACCCACCGTTTTTTTCACGGACTGGGTTGTCTGGTAACACACAGTTTCAGTCAGATAGCTTAGAGCAACCAGTTTCAGCTGCGCCAACAACAGGAATGAGGGTGATCCCACATGCTCTGTGTGTTTATGCATATGTCATTCATCATTTTAACCCACTAGCCAAATATCAACCAAATTTAGCAGCCAAAAAAGTAGCAGTTCAATTACTTCAGTGAAAATATGTGGCTGGGGAGGGAGAGACCGTCTCTGAGCTTCTCCACAAGACAGGCAGTGCAAGTTAAGCCTTTGCCAGCACCAGAGAATGCGTACATCTGAGAGTCTGTGTGTGAGAGAGCGAGCGAGAGATGCAGCAAAAAGCCCCTCCAGTGGAAAAAACATCAGGGCTAGATCTGAAACCACATCAGAGAACCCAGTCATACGAGCTAATATGGAGGAGCACAGTACTCACAGATGTGTTTTCTTCTGCTGTGTGAACTAAGACGCAGACTGTACGTCACAAGGCCCTTTACAGGTAATTTCTGATACTCCACATTGCACTTGCACACAAACTGGAAGCTAATGTTCTTATTTACACCCGTGAGCAACCATGTAGTCATCACTGAGAGCAATAAAGCCCAGCGACAGTTTCCTTCTCGCCAAGTTTTATTTCTAAACTGAATGCATTCGGATTCTACCTGGCCCTTCCACGGGTGAACAGTGTAGCAGAAAGCTGCAAGGAATCGTTGCTCCTCCTACAAAAGCATAAGCAAATTGTGGTTCTCTCTGGAAAATAAATAAATAAAAAGAAACAGCAAGGAGGAGGCAGGGCCGTAACTTAGGTTTCATGGGAGAATGAGAGTGAGCAGGCAAGGACAGACTGTGTCAGAGGAGTAACTGTAGCAGGCTGCGAATTCTTCCAGCTGCTTTCAGCATACTGCAGTTCCTCTCTCCCTGTCCTGTGGCTCTGTGCTGCAAGATGCCCCCTGCTCCCTTCAGTGAGCTGCTCTGCGTCTCCCAGCACAGGTGTCCTTTAACATAAAAGAATTCAGGCAACCCAGCACTGCAGAGCAGGATTAACTCTCCGTGGTGGTGGAGAACCCTTCCGGGGGAACTGCAGAAACACCTGTAAAAGGTGTCATGGCATAAAAGAGAGAGCCCTTGCCAGCAGGAGACCTAGGTGACAAACAGGTTATTAATGAGCCTTTGCAAGACTTCTCTTTATACTGTTCTCCCTGCCACTGAGCTGTAATTATTTTTATTTCCTTTTATCCCCTCCCAATTGGAAGACAGGGACAAATAAAGCCTTTGTTTTAGCACTTCTGCACCATGCACTCCTGCCATCTTCATTCCCTAATAAAGGTCTGCGGCTCACCTCGCTCACCTGAGCAACTCTTACTCAACTGCATGGCACGAGAGTGAAGGACGGCAGAACGAAGTTCACAGTCAGAAACTCCGCAGACAGATAAGGCATCCCACAGAAGGAGGAAGGATTCTTGGGAACGGCTTCAAAGCTGCCTTGGTCACATATCTGTAGAAAAAGACCAAACAAAAGCTTCTCTTTCCCATGATATCTTGTCCAAAAAAATCTTTCCAGCTACACAGCAATAACTATATATAACTAGAATTAAGAGAAGGGAATCGCATTTACTGGCTTAATTTCCTGAATAGGCCTTTGTTAAGAGCTGTCTGAAAGCTGCCAGTTAGATTAATTGATGATTTTGAAAGTCAACAGAATGGGCAGAACTGTACATTAATTGCATATATTAATTGCATACATTACTGCGAGTGTGTGAGGAAAACCGTGGTTCTGCAATACAAGTTACATTGTTCAAGTAAGTCCTACACAGCCACAGGAGTAATGTTTCACTGCAGACATTCTTAATGTTAATCCATAATGTAACTAGCTGCAGTAAAAGGGAGGGAAAAAAAAAATACACCAACAGTTTGTAGCTATCCTATATCTCAGACAGGGTGATATAACATAGCATATGTTTTAAAATGATAAAGACTTCCAAGAATAAGATGCAGCTTCCAGAAAAATATTCATACACGCCCAAACATAAGCAAAATCTTGTAATAATTGAATAATTGCTGCTTTCTGTACCTAAGGAGTCCAAAAAAAAAATCCAGACCAAACCAGCCCTTTTCAGTGGCTTAGCTGGTCAACGCTCTTACACACAAAGCCCAGTGCTCTTCCCTAAAACCTAAGAATTAATCAGCATTATGTAAGAGATTTTTATAACACTCTAAAAATACATTGCGAATTCCTTTCCAGTGTCGGACTGAGAAGCTTTAAAGTACAGCCACCCCTTCATCCCCCTTTTAAGCAAACACTGGATCTTCATTTTTGATATTAGAAACTTAAATTCATCTCAGTATATGTGCCTCAAATCTCGTTAATTACAATATTGGCCTCATGAGATACAACTGCTGCTGCTACTGCTAAGAGCAGTGTTTGTGCTGAAAACGATTTCAGCATGGGCACAGATACAGAGATACCGCATGTGCATAAATACTTTAAAAAGGGACTGATGGCACACGGAACTTCATAGGACTGCTTTGGGTGTTTTCATCTTAATGTACCTGTCCGCTGGGCGAACTCTGGTCCCCACGGGATAATGTCTTGTTTGCATGGCTCTGATAGATAGTACACCACGATAGCACTCCTGCAAAGGCAGTTGTAACGTTAGCCTGGCAGATCTACAGCAGAGTCCTCTGAATACCTTATTCCTTTCTGTGCTCTGTTTCTGATATTCATAATAAATAAGTACCAGCACTATTTCTGTATCTTCCACTGAAGGGTCTCTAAGCAAAATTACAAAGTCATCACCTGAATGTTAATGGTAGTCTGGGAACCATACCTGAAAAGAGAAGGAGCTCTAACACTTGCTGTTAGGGGGAACAGGCTCAGCCTGCTCTTTTCTGAGCGTCTGGGGCTGCCCTCTCAAAGTTCACTCTGCTCTGCCTGGATTAGTCCCCCAGATCATAACTTGATCTACCCAAGGTATTTGCAGTTCTTCAGAACCAAATAAATCACAAGAATGCAAACAAATTGCACGAAAATGGGAACAAAGATTTTCAGCTGTGGAAGTCTTGCCATGGAATGCATATCCAGGGGACGCTGGAGCAATCTCACCTCATCCCATTTTTAGGAAACTCCCCAACACAGTTCGTTTCCACAAAAAAAAAAAAAAAGACTTTTCCCCATACGAGAGTGACACGACACTGACACAGCCACCTCCTCAAAATAACCCCCTGCCCTTCAAACCACAAACAAATCAATCAAAACTATTGAGGCAAACCAGAAAAGAGATTTTGCGGAAAGCAAATAAAAAGAAAAAAAAAAAAAAAAGAAGAAGAAGAAGACGTGGAGAAGACTCCCTTGTCCAAGAAGGACTTCACTGCTGTTACAGTTTCATGTGAAAGCTGTGCTGATACCATGGCTGATGGGTGACAACATAAAGTCTCCAGCAGGAGACAGCCAAAGTATCTGATGGGATGATAGCAGCTGTTCCACAAGGGCAAGCATGTATTTAGATGAAAATTGTACTCCGGATTACATTCATCCCAAGGCAAAGTGTCACCTATCCTACGTGTGTTTGCCCGGGAGCATCCATGTTCGTGATTTTCTTCCCCTTCAACTCCTCTTATTTTTCGTATTTCACCCACAACCCAGGTCCTCCTTTGTTCTCTGTCCCGATTCTTTCTCTGCCTTTCTTTCTTTGTGCCATTTTCCGCTACCCGTATTCACACTGAATACAATCAGTCACATGGCTAGCCTTCATGTGAACTCCATGGCACAAGATATGTAAGTATTATTCGGTAGCAATGAGGGCAAACTGCATCCCCTCAGTTCACCCTTCATTTACATGCCCTTCCCAGATTCCCCCTCCACGCTCCTTCCCCTCTTTTATCACCCAAATTCACCACGCATTGTTCTTGTGCTTTGTTTCCTTGTTCTGGTCTCCCCCATGGCCATTTACACCTCCTGTTTGCCTCTTACCCTCCCTTCCCGCTCCCTTCTTGCTCATTTTCTCCCGTTGTTGCCCACTTCCTACTCCCACTTTTCTGCCCGTTGTCAGCAGATCTCTCTCCTTCTTCCCCTGTCGTAGGCGTCGCGACATGGATGTGGGCAGCAGTTTGGAGGCCTGGGGCGGCTGCTGGCAGCTGGGGGCAGAGGAAAACCCAATTTAACTTCTTTCATGAGACCCACTTCAGCTGCTCTGTCCCACTGGCCTGTCAGTACAACACACACCGTGGGGCGAAAGGCTGGGCCGGGCAAACAACTTAGGTATATAATGGTCTTTGTTGCGGCTCGCTTTAATCTGGTGAATTACTGCAGTGAGTTGCAAAAGCGCAAATCCCACCCAACCCGAGTCGGTGATGGGGAATTGTGCATGTGCAGCCACCAGCGTGTAGCACTCTTTGGCGGCTCGCTCCTTCCTCTCCTCTCCTCTGCTCTGCCACTAATTTGTTCCAGTCGCTCATTAATACTCTCTCAATCACCCCCCCCCCCCCCCAAACAATTTCACCTCACCAACTGTTTTTCCTTCACTCTCACAGCTCAAAATCCAGAGGACTTTTTTTTTTTTTTTTTTTTTTTTTCTTTTTTCCTTGCAGCTCTTCTAACAATGATAAACAGATGCTGGTGGTCTTTGCCCTACACAACTTCCCTCGTTAAAATTTCGGGCGGCCTTTCGCCTTGCGGACCCGAGGCGGGGGTGGGCGCGCACCCACAGCGTGGGCTGCAGGTTTGTGGGGCACGAAGGAGCCCCAGTTTTTGTGAGTAATTTGTGAGTTTTGTAATTTATTAAGCGGGTCCGCAGGGTCTGGGGCTGCAGCTCGGACCAAAGCTGTGGGGTCTGTGAGGGGAACCGCGAGCGCTGCGTGGCCCCGGGGGGTGCCGGGAGCACGCGAGTCTTCGCTGAGTAACCTTTAAAAATAAATATATATATAAAATAAAGAGAAAACGCAACAACGGAAGGCTTTTCCTTGAATTTTATTTAGATGGCTGGTTTTTGGTTGTGATTTTGTGTGTGTGTGGTGTTACGTTTGCGTGTGAGGTTTGGTGTGTGCGTTTCCTGAGTGTCCGTGTGGTATTTTTGTGTGCGTTTCTTGTATTTTTAAGGGATTTTGGTGTCATTTCTTTTCATTATTATTATTTTTATCTTTATTTTTATTTATTTTTTTCGGTTTTGTCCTGTTGTGTGTGTGTGTGTGTGTCCCACCCCGTTATCTCCTCACCTTCACCCACATCCCTCACCCCCCCCCCCACACCCACCTCACAGCCCCCATCCCCACACGGGGGGGAGGGGAGGGCTCTCCAGCCTCCGGCACCCCCCCCCCAGCCCTGTCACGACCCCAACCCTTCTCCCTCATCCCATCCCATCCCGTCGCGATCCGGATCCGATCCGGATCCGTTCCCGATCCGCCGCGGCTCCGCCCCGCGTTTTGCGCCTCGCCCAGCCCAGCAGCAGCGGCGGCGGCGGCGGCGGGCGGGCGGCGCGCGCCCGGAACAGCCGGTTGTTTAAAATCCTGCTCCAACCGTTTCTAATTCCCCCTTGCGCCGGGGAAGGCAGAGCGAGAGCGGGGAGGGGGGGAGGAGGAGGAGGAGGAGGAGGAGGAGGAGGAGGAGGAGGGCGAGGAGGAGGAGGAGGAGGAGGAGGAGGAGGGCGAGGAGGAGGAGGAGGGGCCGAGCCGAGCCGCGCCGCGCCGGCAGCGGCGGGGGGCGAGGCGTGAGGCGGGAGCAGCCCCGCCGGGCTCGCCGGCCGCCCATTGGTGCGCGGGGGGGGGCGGGGGGCGTGTCCCGGCGTGGGGCCGGCCAATGGGCGCGGTGTGTGGCGGCGTCGCCATGGCGACGGGGCCGTTCCCGGGAGGCCGTGATGGGTTGACAGGTGCGTGACAGTCGGCGCCTCTCGGCAGGCAGCATGTACGGCAAAGGCAAGAGCAACAGCAGCGTCCCGTCCGACGGGCAGGCCCGCGAGAAGTGAGTGCTGCTGGCTGCGTGCTGGCTGCGTGCTGCTCGCTGCTTGCTGCTCGCTGCTCGCCGCCGCTCACGCAGCGGGCGGGAGCGCAACGCCACAGCCGCGCGCGCGGCGGGAACGGCGCGAGGCGGGAGGCGGGAAGCGCGCGGCGGGAAACTGGGGGGGGGGGGGGGGGGGCAGCGGCTGAGGGGAGCGGGGTAACGGCTGCCGGGG